>NC_053023.1:744322930-744545814 GCF_003073215.2 Triticum urartu
AAAATTTGCAAGTATTATTTGAATTTATGAACTTTGAGTATGTGAACATTATGAAAATCTATACATATTATACAAAGAAATGAACTATTTTGAATTCATGTTTTTTCTTAATTCGCAAGCATTTTAAAAAAATTACATAATTTTCTAAATTGCATGAAAAAAATTGAGTTCATGAAATATATTTTTCATAGAAAAATTGAAATTCATGATTTTTTTACATATTCGTTAATATTTTGTTGAATTTGTGAATTTTTCTCAGAATCCAATTTTAGAACGGAAGAAATAAAAAACTCTCTGGGAACCAGACCCACGCAGACTCTAGCACTGTCCTTACTACTAGGTCATAAGCTACATTAGGAACCTAACGGGGACCTCCTATATGCCGCTCTCTGCGGCAAACTATCTTTATTTCGTACAGGAAGGTCTCTGACTGGGCCGGCCCATAAACGCCATTGAACTTCCATGAACGCCACCGAACTTGTACTATAGCCCCAAAAAAATCGACCACAAAGAGAATCGAACTACGGATATTGTGCTACACACGATGCGAGAGTTACTGATAAGTCAGCCACGTCAGTCTTTAAGAACGAACCCACTCGGTGTTTTATGAAATGATAAAAAATTTCAAATTTGCAAACTGTTTTTAAAAACCTGAAACATTTCCGAAAACAAGAACACTTTTTTTGAAAATGGGAATTTTTTTTTGAAATTTAAAAAATATGGCCAAACACAAACATTTTCTAAACTCCCGATCAAAACTTGAAAACACGAACATTTTTCTAAAAATTGTGAACATATTTTGAAATGGGAACATTTTATGAAACTTGAGAAAAATTGAAACATGAAGATTTTTTAAAATTACCGAACAATTATTTGAAATGGCAACATTTTTGTAAATCCTCAGACAATATCCGAAAACATTTTTTAATACGCGAGCAATTTCTTTTTAATTTATGAACAAAATATTAAACACGTGTTTTTTGAAATATTGATCAATTTCTATAAGCAAGACCTTTTTTGTAATTTTGAACATTATTTGAAATAAAATAAAATTGAAAAATCAAAAAAATTCAATACGCGAACATTATTGGAATTTATGAACAAAATTTGACAGCACAACCTTTTTTTCAATTTTGATGCTTTTTTAAAAGCATGAAAATTTTCAAATTTTTGAACATTTTTCTAAAAATGAAATAAAATAAACTGGAAAAACAGAAAACTAAAAGGAAAAAAAGAAAACCGAATCAGGAAAAACAAAAACCGGTTCAGGGAACCTACTGCAATGTTTTCAAAACCGGATAAGCTAGTATTGTGGTTGTAGTTTTCCTCATTTGTTTGTGCTTGTTTGGTATAATAACTTCCCATCATCAACCGTACGTGCACATTGCCGATCATAACTTCCCATCTTCTCATCTTTTTCCAACTTCTTATTCATGCACCTTTGTTCCAACTATAACTTTAGGCACGTAATGTAATATCTTTAAATCTCAGCCGTGAGAATTACTGATCAACGATGTACATTATCTTAGCTTATATGGAAAAACATGGTGTCTTATTTGTCTTTCGTATTAAGTACATAATAGACAAATTTTAAAAACTATAACCCCGTCGGCCATGCTGAAGCCGAAGAGGCATTTTTCGGTCAATCTTTGCCCTAGGCATCCAATGTATATACTATTTTATGGCCACATTAAAAATCAGTGAAACAATGGGCGGATTAGTGCAGAAATTGTAACTTAGGCCACATGCATGGCTTGATGATGCCACATGGTTACATGAAGAGGAAAAATAAGTACTTATGACCTCATGCATGCATGACTTGATGATGTGGCATGGTTGTATGAGGACAAAAAATAGATAATGGGTTGAAACTATTTAAGAATAGAAGATGTTCATGGGAGAGGTTTTTTGAGTGATCGCCGAGGAAAATGTCGGTTGCTCATTTGAGCCTTTCTGAGTGAACGTTCATTCACACAGTCTAGGGAACACCAACTTCCTATTAGCTTCTTTCTTTTGAGTGCTTGAAAAACAATTACTTCCTAGTGATGAAAAATAATACTAGTATGGCATTAAAGACTTTCACAAACCTATAGAAGAATTCAAGAATATATGTTAAACAACCTTTTTGTTTACTACTCCCTCCTTTCCGGTTTATATGGCTTATCTCAAAATTTTAGTTTTTCCATTTTATAAGGCTCAATTTGGTTGTTCCCCATCACATGTTCAGACTTCAAGGTGCATTAAATCATTGCATGCAAGTATTAAGAGAAAACTGACCAATGCCTGCACTTTATGCATGCATGCATTGCAATTAATGCATTCATAAACATAATTTTTTGAGGAAAACAAGAGCATTAATTGGGTGTTTTTGCAAACTACAAAAAATATTCCACCACTCATCATCTACCTTGGTTGGTGAGATTTTTGAATTGAGCCTTATAAACCGAAAAGAAGGGAGTAACTAGGAAATTGCATATGGATTGCAACAGCGTCTAAATATTTAGGGTTAGATTAATAATGAAACCAACGTAGTCGTAAACCTTGACTGATCTTTAGAGTAAAATATAAATACCTTTAAAATCTCCATGAGATAGGACTTTTAGGTCCCGGGGGTCGGGACACCCACTTATCCTCGCCGTCCATCCATAGTGTCTGAATTGGTGATTCATGCCCTGTCCTGCAATAGCGAATAGATTTGCAGGCTATGTGAACAGTAAGAACCGGAGTAGTAAATTATTTGAAAATCGCAATGGGCTTCGTAGGTCACTGTTTAACCTATACAGATTCTCCCTCACCTGTCACACAGCTCGGTCAGTGTAGCACCTTTCCCATGAAGAGCTGCATCAACTACCCTGATGCATGCAAAGCTTTTTGGGGAGATTTAGGGGCTGTTTGGTTCTAGGCCTAACCATGCCACACTTTACCATACAATGCTGCCACACTTGCCTAAGCTTAGTTCTTTAAAATGAGAGCCACACGTTGGCAAGCCTAAGGGAATTTTGCCACTTTTTGAGTGTATGTGATGTGGGACCCTAGTGTGGCTTGCCTAAGGTGTGGCTTGAACCAAACACCCATCCAAGTTGATCAAACTTGCCTAACCTTAGGTGTGGCAACCTTAGGCAAACTTAGGCTCAAACCAAACAGCCCCTTATTACTTAGGAGGCATTTTCACAAGCTAGTGCACATGACCAGACGCAACTGTCAGGAACAGTGGTATGGCATGCCACCTGCATACTCTATGACAAGTCTTTTCAGCACTGGACTGCTCCTGCTGCCCCACGAGACGGCTACTGCCCATAGCCTACTACTCCCCATAGCACCACAATTAGAATGGTCAAATGGACTCGATAAGCATGCAGACACTGAGCAGCTCTGTGCTTTGACAGAAGACGGCACGAATCTCAGCGAGGTTAGACGGGTAGATAGCAGGGTGCCCCGACCCCCGGGAGCTACCACACCTTTCCGAATCTCCATGCATATGAAGCATCATTATTTCCCATCTATTATTGTTAAATCACTCTTATTTTCTTTTCCTTCAACCAAACTCAATATGTCTGTATCCCTCGGGTAATGGGAACCTTGTAAAATATAGACGGGAAGATTTGAACGCTGCATATTAAGAGAACAGATAAAGTTTAGCAAAATATACAGTTCCTGGCTGATGAATCTTTCTCACCAAAAAAACGTAATCTTTTTCCCTTGCATATATACATCGGTGGATGGAGCTGAACATGCACTAAACTTCTGCTCTCCTTACCTCGTATCATTAATTGGCTGTTCGTCAAGACCCTGAAGAATGCTAAAAAAATATCTAAATGCCCATGCTATGTTCACAAGTCCCTGAAGAAACCATATGTTGATTTCAACGGTCCAGATGTATGCACAATCCTTCGTGTATGTGGCAAGAAAAAAATATCACGGAGCTTCTAGTTTCTGCGCCGAGGAATATATACCAGAATCAAGCCTTTTCTAGTTAATCAAAGCTAGAAAATAAAAAGATTTGAGGGTGGAAATAGAGGTTGTCCGTTTCCTGGCCCCCAGCCGTTTTGGTCCAAGAATATCACCGAAGCTCTCAGAAAAATAAAAAGATTGCCTGCATACATGCAACAACAATCTGAGGTGATGGAACGAACCCACAGATCTATCAGCTGAACTACATATCAGCATCCAAACCGAAGACATCAAGCAAGCAAGTGAACGACTGATTGGATACCTTACAAGTGTGATTCATGACAAATGAAGTAATCATTCTTGCTTTTGGTGCCAGCCAGATGCATGCGTTTATATATGTCTTGGAGACGCCGGCGTCAGCCTTTAATGTGAATTTGTGATCTTGATAATGCACATATATCATCTTGTCGATCAGGATTAAACAATTCCCTGAAAATTGCAAGAAAATTAGGAGTAGCAGAGTGAAGAATCAGTTGGCATACACGACATGAGAATCAATTTTTTTACCTCGTACCTTGAATCAAGGCCGCTGGAGTTCACGGACGCGACGGTTGGGCTTCGGCGTATCAGCATGCCGAAGGGTTAGTGTGGGGGCAGGGCAGTCCGCGGTTCTGCGATTCCATCCCGCCGCTTGTACAGCATCCTCAACGCTGAGGATGGAGGCCGACAATGGAGAGTGCATCGTGGAGGGGGTGGAAAGCCGCCTCCAGCGATGCTAGGGCGGGATGACACAACATCATAATTGCTAGTGGAGAGAATCTATGCAACCGTGAGGTAGTAAAGGTGGGATGTGGCTCGGGGTGGACGACACTACTCGTGGCTGCGTGGTCCCGGCCAGCTCAGTCCTGCAGAACTCAAAAAAATGGCCGGTCCAGTCTGTGAAATATGGACCGAAAAATCTTTGGTCCGGTCCGGTTAAAGAGTGGTGCGCTCGGTTGGATCGAAGAAGAAGCCCAGGTGGACGAGGCAGCGACCGCTCATCGTGCTCACGCGGTCGTCCGCCTCCTCCACGCGATGGCTGGAACAGGTGGAAGAAGACTCAGGTTACACGCCTTTGTTTTCCTTTTATTTAGTTGAAGATTATCCCATAATCACGGCGCAGTAATCGTAGAAAAAAAAATTCTCAGTCATCCTAATTAGGCCATAATTATGTCAATAAAATGAATGAGTGCAATAATGTAGCTCAAATCTTAATTTAAACTAAATATAGCTTTGGAGATATAGTTCTTTTCATATGAGCAACATATCTCGTATCAAACATGCACACACAATGGACTTCTAAACCCTGGACATACACAAAATGCGTAGTCAATTTCATCCCGTAGGGCATATTTCACCCATTCTTGTAACTCCATTCTTCATAAAAGCGACAAACCATGTGTATTTAAGTTTCATATATAATCATTATTCTTCTTATATCTTAAGCCTAATCATATCTTATTTAATGTTATGCACCTTCAATGTAAACCACTAAATTAAACACCCGTCAAAGCATCAATAAATGAGACGCACAATTAACCTTGGAAAGATGCATCACCATGTATCACGAGCTATACATACAACTTGTGCTACAATGACTTTGTTTAAAAAGTAACCACAACAATCGTGAGGCTCCCCATGCGCTACAATCCACGAGACACCTCAAGTCCTTATTAGGTATAAAATGTACATTAACAAAATGAAAATGAAAATAGAAGAACCGGAAGTAGCCTTCAACAAGGTGAGACCTTGTACCTGGTGCACAAACAGGAGAGGCAAATGTGAAAGAAAAATTGTCTAACACGTTAGACCGTAAGAAACAAGGGATAAATATGGAAGTAGCCTCAAACATTTTTATCAATCAGAAATGGAATAGAATATTAAATCCAACAGCAGAAAAAATGTTCTGAAATACTTATTATAGCATTTATATAGAATAAATTAATTTCATTCTTGCAGCGGTGCACACTGCAATAGAGGCTACAAAAAAAGAAATATCCAGGGAACACTGAGATAAGATTAACCTGTGCAACATAGATATTCCTAATTTGACTTCAATTTATATGTGGCTTGTCAGTGAAATATCATTTGGGATAATCTATGATGCCGGTACATGATTCCCCTGCAACCGCACAACAACAACATAGGTTTATTATCCTGGGTAAAAAAGTCGCACCAGGATCAAGTATGCATCAAGTTTAGTCACATATCCAAAGAACTGGTTCTATACAAATAAAATATATAAACAAGGTATTCTCTCCAAATGACATGTACTTGACTCTAAAAAGGGAATCAAATATTTCGAACATAAGGTATGTATTTTCTTCTAGCCCCACACCATTACTTTCGACTTAAAAAGAATCATACCAATTGCCTATATATAGTATGACATAAATCTGTCCTAAATGATACCATGATTCCAGCGAATGCACAATGAACCTGTTAACTAACATTTTAATATGGTTTGAAAATTGTGCAATTGAATAAGGATAAGTTAGTCTTAAAGCCCATAAAAAATTCGAAAGTGAATTAACCTGCAAGATAGGTTTGGCCATCGCACTGTAGGTGATCCCCCTGACTCGAGCATGATGGATTGGTGCAGACTCGAGCATGGGTGGATTGGTGCAGACTCGCCCTTGAGCCAGAAAAAACGGCATTCAGCTTCAGAAAGGACATAGATGATTAATGGAGGATCAAATGCTCACCTCAATGCTTTTTTGGCATGACCGACATGGAAGGAAAAGAGCATTGCTATCAAGGATCAAATATTAGCAATGTAAGCCGCAAATTCCAGGAAGAGAAAAAGAATTCAATGACCCCCATGGAATATATACTAATTCTCAGAGATGGTGATTTCGAATTTCTACAACCTACCAAATTTAACTATTTAAGCATGAGGTCACAATCAAGAAATATGATGCTAGTCAACAAAAAAGATTAAATTCAGAATTGTGAGACTATAGTGCAAAAAATAATAAGCTGTACATGACAACTGTCAAAGCAACATCCCAATGACTTGAAAGAAAACTGGATATGTTGAAATCATGTGTGGACACCAATAACTTGAAAGGTTAAAATCATGAAATTGAACCATACATTCAGAATCCGAGACATAGTAAATAAACTGCACTTGATAGTACAGACCTCACATTAAAAGATGGGTGTTGATCTGCAGAGTATGTTTACACTCAGTACAAAGGCTCGTTGATTTGTTTTGTCTGCAACTCTGTTAGAAAGTGCAGACCCAAGATGAAGTGTTACAGAAATAATCTCTCGTGTTATATCAGTGCCTTCTCTAATCAAACAATCACACCTGCAAGAACTTTAGTAGTCAGCATGTTTGTTTGTGGTCACACTCAATATACCGAAACAGTAGGCATAAAAATCTCCTTTGAAAGGATAATTTACTCACTTCAATAGCTATCATCCTTAATCACAAATGAAGTCCAACTGCTGCTACCCGGAAGATTGCTTTCCCATACACAAAGTAGGGATGCGGACGAAGAAAGCTCCCGGTGCCAGATCTTGAGGTCCCTTACGCCAGGAAAGAGAAGAGCGGACAGTCGGCACAACGCCACCATATCCTTTTTCTGTCTAAGATCTCTGAAGCTACGGGGAGGAGTGGGATATAGGCCTGCAAAAGTTTCCTAGTGTCAGATGGGATCAAGAAGGGAGACGATGGGGAGCACGGTTGGAGGAGATGGCCACCAGGATGGGCATGCAGTCGGAGGAGATAACCTGCACCAGCGTCGATGAGGCGGAGCGAAGAACGGAGGCGATGCCGGGATGCGCCGGCTCGATGCGCCTGGTGCGTCGTCCCTCCCGCAAAGGCCGCTTGGAGATGTGCGCTCTTGGGGCAGGAGGGAGCAGCAGCGTCGCGTGGGTAGCAGGGGCGGGCGGTGTCGCGAGGTGGCTGGTTCAGGGGACGTGGCGGCGCAGGCGCCGGGGCAGTGCGGATGTGGGCGTGGCTGCACGGGTGCCGGGGCAAGCTCTATCTCCTGGATATCGCAGGCCCGATGTCACGCTGTGAGGGGCAACAATCGGCGATGGCGATCGTGCACAGAGGCGACAGAGTGGTGCAGTGCGGCGAGGTCGTCGTGCATGGAGGAGACGTTGGTGGTGGGCGGTGTCTGACACACGAGGTCGCCGCCGTGACAGACGGTGAGGTCAAGGTCCAGCGCGTGGAATTTCCTTAGTTTGCTATCAGACTTCCGTGATTGTAGGGAGTGGTTGTTCGAGTACTACTCCCTGGTTAAGCACGGTCAGTCAACAAAAATTGCTAAATACACACCATAAAGGGATTAGATTAATGATGGCTGTTAGATCGAGAATTATGAACCTAATCGTGTGGTGCTGATTGGTTTGTGTGATGTTGTGGAACTAATAGTAGTGGAGATGCATTAACCCCGTAAAAAAACCTTATGTGGAGGCTGACTCCTTTCTTTTACCGAATCACTAATTAAGGAGTACTCGTTGCAAAGAACACTCCACTTTTCCAGGTCGCGACAAGTGACGCACATACAACGCGCCATTTGTCACAACCTGAGAGTTTTCCCCTTTTTCGTAGATCCGTTTATTCAAAATGTTTTATCTTTTAAATCATGCGTCCAAATCTTGAACCGTTTTCACCATTGGATTCCTCGTCGAGATCTTCAAAACTAGATCCCATGTTGATAGGTTTTGACGAACTTTTTTTCCTCACGAAAAAAACGGGACGAGAAAAACCAGGCGAAAAAACCGAACCGGGAGCACAGTTTTTTTCCTTTTCGAAAGAGGCATGCCCGTGCCTCTCGCGAAATCACACCCGTGCTTCTCGTGGAAGTAAAATCGTGACTCTCATGAAAAGAAAAAAAACAGAAAACGTGTTTTTTTCCGTTTCCGAGAGGCACGGCCGTGACTCTCGCGAAAGCACAACCGTGCCTCTCGCAGAAGCAAAACCGTGACTCTCGCGAAAGAAAAAAAACAGAAAACATGTATTTTTTTCCTTTTCTGAGAGGCACGGTCATGACTCTAGCGAAAGCACAATCGTGCATCTCGCGAAAGCAAAACCGTGACTCTCGCGAAAAAAACAGAACACACATTTTGTTTTTCCCTTTCCGAGAGGCACGGCCGTGACTCTCGCGAAAGCACAACCATGCCTCTGGCAGAAACAAAACCGTGACTCGCGAAAGAAAAAAAATAGAAAATGTGTTTTTTCCCTTTCTGAGAGGCACGACCGTGACTCTCGCGAAAGCACAACCGTGCATCTCGCAGAAGCAAAACCGTGACTCTCGTGGAAAAAAAATAGAACACGCGTTTTATTTTTCCCTTTCCGAGAGGCACGGCCGTGACTCTCGCGAAAGCACGACCGTGCCTCTCGCAGAAGCAAAACCTTGCCTCTCGCAAAAACAAAACCGTGACTCTCGCTAAAGAAAAAAAACGCGTCTTTTTTTCATTTCCGAAAGGCACGGCCGTGGCTCTCGCTAAAGCACAACCGTGCCTCTCGTGGAAAAAACCGTGACTTTCACGAAAGAAAAAAAAACATGTTTTTTCACGGATTTTTTTTTTTGAATTTTTTTGTGCCGAAAAGCAAAGGAAGACCAGAGGAAAACCAAAACGTTGAAAAAACCCGGAAAAAACCATTTAAAAAGTCGAAAACGCGTGCGGAAAAATAATAAAACAAAATCTGGAGGAAGCGCGAATGGCTGAGAGCGCGCCAAGTGGCGCTGATCGTTGTAAGGCTCCCGAAGGAGCGCTCGTTAACTAGTTGCTCCCTTCTTTTACTGTCTCGTAGGTCGTAGCTTCCATGAAAAGAAACATGAAGTCAAATTGGGAACGGGTCATGTGCTGCACCAATACTCTTGTGTTAGTTCTAAGGAGTCCTTGTGTCTTGCCTGTTCATTTGTTTGTCTATGTGTGTACTGTAAATGCCAAACAGTGCCCTGAGAACATGTAGAGATGTCACAGATGGTGGTAAAGTAGACAGAAAAATCACTAATATAGTTCTATCACATGTGAACTTGCTCGTGCGCGGCCAAGATAGTACGGACCAACCGCAGAGCAGACAGCCACGCCTGCGCGGCGGTAGAGCTTTGCTTGCACACAGCTGCCGACGCCCAGAAGCTCATTACGCTTCTTAGACATTTTCACAATGAAATAAGAAAAAATGGTGGTCTAATAAGCGTGATCAGAAGACACGGAAGTGAGAATATTGAATACCACATGCAAGCAGTTTGTAGGGAAATTCTTTCCACACCAACGTTAGCAACCTTGCAAAATTGTGTTCTTTGCCTATTCAACCAGTCCATCTAAAAATTGATTTTCTCACGTGGAGGTACAATCTTGAGACTGCCAGGAAAGTGAAATAGATCACAAAATGGCATATCTTGTCCAGCTCAAGTTCAAGCATTCACCGGTAAGATCCGGATAAGTAATCTGGTACATTACCTCAATGTTTAGTACAAAGCCTTCACATGCGGATCCAGATTCAGGTCAAAGACAAGGGCCGAGAAAGACAAAAAAGAGCCACAAAACTCAATGAGTTTATCAGATAGGGTAAAGGGAGATCGGCACTCAACTGCACATGCACAGCAGCCCAAGGCGAGGTCTTTGCGGACGAGGTTGCCGCTGCCGATGTGGGGCACATCGAGGAGGATGCCATAGGTCGTCGTGCCGCTGGGGCACCCCTGGAACATCTACTGCAAGCTCGCCTCCGCTGCGTTCCCGCAGGCCGGATGTTGGCGCATAAATTTTCGTGAGAAGTGATCGATCTTATAGAAGAAGAACCCATACAAAGGAAAGCAACATACCATCACGGCCGCCCTCGCTGATCGGTCTCCACCCTGTGCACGGCGAAAGCGAGACCCCATGTGGTGGGCACCAGCAGATTCTCCCCGGAACCCTACGCCATAGGTCCGGCTCGAGAGATGGCCTGGGTCGGCGGCGGTGGAACCCTGGAGCTATGGTTTTGTAACATGGAAACTTGTCTAAAAACGGAGGACAATATCTTGATTGATTTATGCGCATGATCGGGGCAGTCCTTTAAGTTCAATTGTATTGCCCGTTGTTTACAGCGCAGGATCGGGGTGAGTTATAGCACCGGGTCTCTCTTCTCTCAACCTCTCTATATATATACGGGTTAGGTCATGTGTTGATTGGTAGCAAATATTTCTCGTCGACAACGGAAGTGATCTACATTCCAGTGTTGTGCCGGGTCGGCTATGGACAAGTACACGATCCGCATCTTTGCACTAGCCCTACTGTCTCTACATCTCCTATGCTGTGCTACTATTGCTCAATGTAAGCACACTATTTCTTCACTTCTCCAGTAATATTCTTTTCAATTTTGCTAAAGCACGTCTAGATGTGCTATAAGTATTGCACATCTAAGTCCTATGTCATTGATTATGTTGAGATTCGTGTAGATATTTTCTTTTCATTTTTCTCTTTCTCTCTATGCTTAATTCACTCACTTAGATGTGCAATAACTAGAACACATCTAGATGTGCCCTAGACACACCACTTTTGTTTCCTCTGTCTAAACTAGTAAATAAGTGCGTGCAATGCACGTTGATATTGGGGAGAAAATCAACTGCACGTTGATATTACGTAGGATATCAATTACGTGTTAATTATGAGATTAATAAAGATGTTGATATTTGTTAAGCTATCACGCTCAATATGTTGAGAGCTCATCATTGGAGCAATCTGGATCATTGGATTGACATGGTTTGATGGCCGAAATTAATTGGATCTGCCCCTTTGGGTCTTTTTATATTGGTATAGATAACCTGTTGTGTGTTTATTTATTCTGCTTTAATCTATATAATAATTCTGTAAAAATTATTTGTTCATTTGTTATTCCATAGGCCGAATCATGGATAACACATATGGCGAGAAGATCAATTTACCAAACATGCTATGCACAACCCCTAGTTGGCGTCATGAATGCGCCGCTAAGGGAATCTGCTTCTGTTGTTTGGTAAATCCGTGGTGCTACGCCACAATGGAGGACTGCAAGAGAGAGTGTAAAAAATCCTCGTCTTCAGAAGACATACTAGTGGCCATGACATCCCCGCCGACTTTACCTGCTCCTTAATTTTTTTCAGCCAAGTCAAATTGGCTTACATGCTTATATACATGTCCCAAGAAAGAAATAATGCCTCATATATATGTGGTTTGCAATAAGATGGAGCAATACTCTGCTAATTGTTGCTGACTATTTGGTTTGGCAGAAGAATAAAATTCCAAAAGAATCGATTTGTAACTCTGAGCTCTTTTATAGTACACTTAAATTAAACTGACTGTCTATTCTTTCTAATCTGATGAATTTGGTACTTCAATAATTTTAATTCGGAGTGCTACTAACATAGAAAATCATGGAGTACCCATTCCTAAGGGGTAAAATTGTAACTGCAGATGTGCCAATTACCACGAGTGTAATGCTCGACAGCGCCGCCGCGCCAGCGGCCGACAACTGGTGATGTGGTTGTCCTCGCACTGTCAAAGCTTCCCCCGAGCTTAGGCTCTTGCCTAGCTCTCTCTAGTCCATGTCCACGTCATCCCAGCCACTAGGTGAGGTACTAGGCCACTGAAACTGTGCTGGACCACTGGAGGATAATGGAATGTCGGGCTGCCCGGTGGGGGCCGATGTTGGTGTTTTGACCTTTTGAACATAGTTTAGCCGAATGTGACCCCTATTTGAAAGTATATCGGGATTTGACCTTTTCTCCTATCGCCAAGGTCTTTGGCGATAGGGTTGTACACGCGCCCGCCGGATGCTTTGGTGGTAGGCTTGACGGAGGTCCACTAACGGCCGTTTGCGCATGCCGACGTGGCAAAGGACCTTACCGCCAGGGGTTTTGGCAGTAAGCTGCGTGCCCCTACTGCCAAGCAGTCCGGCGGTAGAGTTCTGTAGTGGATAAGGTGGTGGTGGGGCCCCACCCACGCATTCATCCCCAATCTCCTTCCTCCCGAGCTCACCCTCTTTCCCCCCTCTCTCCCCCACCAAAGCACTCACTAAATCTCTCTCCATTGCTAGAGATTTGTCCGGTGGATCCGGAGCATTTGCATCACCCAAGGTACCTCTCCCAATCCCTCTTCTTTTGGTTGGTTGGAATCATCTACTTTGGTGGCATTGGCTCAATTTGTTGGAAACCCTATTTATTGCTCTTTTGTGCATTTATGATTGGAGGAGAATGGGGGGAGAGGGCTTGAGCTCAGGTGAGTGGAGGAGAATGGGGGTGAATGGAGTTGTGGGGTGGGGCACAACCCCCGCCACACAACCTTATCCACTGCACAACACCCTACCGCTAGGGATCTTGGCGGTAGCCTAACAGAGCCTACCATCGGGGTCCGTGGCGGTAGGTCTGTTTGCCACGTCAGCAGAGGAGGACGGACGTCGGTGCCTGCCATTAGCCCTACCCGCCGGAGGCCTTGGCGGTAGCCTGTTCAACACTACTGCCGGGGACTGTGGCAGTAGCAAAAGGGTCAAATTCCGTAATACTTTTAGATGGGGGTCAGATCCGGCTAAACTTCATCCAGAGGGTCAAAACACGAAAATCGGCCCCTTGCGGGTGGCCAATGGAATAGAAAAGTGTAGCTGCTCTGCATCTAGTACACCTGCTCAATATTTGTAAACTCGAATTTCTATTTTACTTCATAAATTTCAGAATAAACACGAATTGCAACATAGCAAAATTTAATCTCTCGCAAACTTTGCAGATTTTGTTTCAGTTTTGCAGTTCAATTTGCTTGCCTGTGTATATGTGCGTGCATATGAGAGAGGTGGAGAGATTATTCTATTGTAGCCGTCGTATTTCTTTGAAAAATCTGCGCCCCTCCACCCCATTTCCTATTGCCTGAAATCTAAATGTGAAAAGCAGTTGCAAATTGCGAGCAGCAGAGTAAATCTGCAAAAGTTAAGAACATGTGCTTGTTTTGGGGATTCAGAGGACATGTAAGCTGGAAGATCGGTTGCCATGCTTTGTAAGTATGATTAGATGGATTAGGAACTTGTTTCTGTGTGTGCAACACAATGTAATTATGACAAACTATATGTAACTAAACTAACTGCATATATTTTGGACTGTAATACATGGCCAGGCAATGTATATTGTGCAAAGTTCGTACTAGATTCATTCTTAAATGAAGTGCAATGTATTTTCTTGGTGAAGGGATTTGTGCATGTGGACATAGGCAATCAAGGGGAGCAGTCATGAGCGAGGTGTTCAAGGGCTACAAGCGCCGGTAATGCAAGGTCTCAGACGCCTCCACTCTTGTACTTCTTTTAAAACCCCTCCCATATATTGATTAAATAAACATGTAGACACGCAGGGCGGAACACTATTAAGAAGCACACAATCACTCCTATTAACAAAACTAAACTTTGCAACCTCGTGCGCCACCCTATTGGCCCTCATGTTAATCTTGGATATCTTGAATCTTGTCATCAACCTAGAAATGCTCAATGCTTCCTTCTTAATCAACAAGAGGAGACCTATCCAAAAAATCGTTTCCAAGAAAGGAGACCACAAAAGAACAGTCGGTTTCTAAAATGATGGGCTTGTGGAGAGTAACCCTGAGAGGGCTGCTCTAAATTCTGCTTCATCCACGTTGTTGCAGACCCCAACATAATCCCACGAAGAAATGATCACTTCTCCACTATGGTTCCTCGCAACCACGCCCACACTCGCAGCGCTCATGGCCTTCACAAAACTTGCATCAACATTAATCTTAATGAACTCCAGACCGGGGGGCTGCCAATTCACACCTTTTTGTTTCACTTCATTGGTATTAATTAACGCTTCCACCTTCTCCTTACCTTTGTTGCTGATCTCCATCCTCATATTGGTTGACAAGACGAGAATGACCCCCAATAGTTTTGAATAAAACTCACCGTGGAAGAGATATTTTCCTTTCCCTTACCAAAGATCAAATCATTCCTCAAGTGTCAAGCCCTCAAAAACATAAAAATAATTTTCTCCTGCGTCGGCGAAGTTAACTGGTCCAATAAAAGAATTAGCCAATCTGGCCAGAAAATTTAAATATCTCATCATCTGGCAAGTTCCAGACCTTTCTTACCGCCATATGCAGTGTCCGAGCCTTAGGGCAACTCACCAGAGCATTAAACACACATTCATCTTCGACGCCACAAATCAAGCACAAACCAATTGTAGTTTGATGGTGTTTAAATTGATTTACTTGAACCGCCAGACTGTTTGTAGCAGCACGCCAAGCAAAAATTCTGGTTTTCTGAGGCACCTGAGCCTTCCAAAGCCTCCTTTCTTCATTCACAGCATCACTAGAGCTCCCTGGCTCATTCTTAGTGTTCTTTAAATTCAGCGCCAGCCTATACACACTTTTAACCGAGAGCATCCCATTTTTCTCATAGTGCCAAGCAACAAAATCTCCCTCACCGAAAGACGGGATACGCAACTTTAAAATTTCCTCAGCATCGTGTGGATAAAATAGATGCCTAATCAGATTCTCATTCCATCTTTTAGAACCACTCATGAATAAATCAGACACAAATCTAAGTCTGGTCCTGTTCTTTTTTGCAAAAATTTGAAGACCCGAATCTCTAGGCAATCAATTATCCCTCCAGATATTTATAGTCGCACCATCAACAACTCTCCAAATGATACACTTCTTCGGCAGCTCAAGGCCATGCATAATACGTTGCCAAGTAGCTGAAGTCACTTGAGGGAAAACAGTGTCCAGCAGATGCCCATGAGGATACTACTTTGCTTTCATCACCTTTGCGCATAATGAGTCTGGAAAAATCAATAATTGCCAAGCTTTTTTCGCGAGGAGCGCTTGATTAAATAACCTTAGATCTCAAAAGCCCGTACCTCTTTCACCTTTAGGTCTCGTCATCTTATCTCACGATATCCAATGAGTTTTCTTTCTGTTTTCCTCGTCACCCCACCAAAAATTCCTAATGATCTGGGATAACTCTTCACAAAGAGATGCAAGAAATTTAAAGATGCCCATTGCATAGACCGAGAGCGCCTGTATGACTGACTTAATCTGGATTTCCTTCACCCTGCCAGAGGCGTATTTTTCTATCCAGTCAGACCCTGCTTAAGCGCTTTATCTTTTGTAGACTGAAATTTGCCCGCTTTCATTCGTCCTTCTGGCACAGGTAAACCAAGACATTTATCCTTGAAACCATCAGCCGTAATTTTGAAAATCGCCAATATAGAGACCTGCTCTTCCAGACTACACCTTTTACCAAATAAAATGGAACATTTATCCGGGCTTAATAGTTGCCCCGTTCCCTCCTCATAAGCCGTCAAGATATGTTTGATGGCCAGAGCTTGCTCTAAAGAACCCTTAAAAAATAGGAGGCTATCATCAGCAAATAATAAATGTGATATACCTGGAGCATATCAGTTCAGCTAGAACTGCTGGATAGCCCCACTCGCAGAAGTATCATTGAGTAACAACAAAAGGGCCTCAGCCACAAAAAGGAATAGGTACGGAGATAATGGGTCCCCTGCCTGAGACCCCGAGTAGGTTGAAACGAGTCTAGCAGTTGGCCATTAAAACGCACTGAGAAATTTATTGATGGAACACATGTCATAATCCACTTAACCCAAGCCGGGCAAAAACCATATACTCGAAGCATACTTTCTAAAAAATTCCAGTCCACATGGTCATAAGCCTTAGCTAAATCCAGCTTGTACGCACAAAATTCACCCGTGCCATCTTTTAGCGTACTCAGCGAATGCATACACTCAAAAGCTATGAGAGCATTATCAGAAATTAATCTTTCAGGAATGAAAGCACTTTGGTAGGAGAGATCATAGCATCCAACACTGGTCTTAGTCTGTTAACAAGACACTTGGAGATAATTTTATATATGACATTGCATAGACTTATTGGCTGAAAACTTTTATAGACTGAGGATTTTTTTACTTTAGGAATAAGCACAATAGTTGTATTATTAATTCCCACCGGCATACACCCAGAAATAAAGAATTGTTGAACAACACGAACAATATCTTCCTTCAGAAAACCACAATTCCTCTGGAAAAACCCAGCTGGGAATCCATCTGGCCCCGAAGCCTTCATTGAACCAATTTGGAATAGCGCATCACTGATCTCTTGTTCAGAAAAAAGTTTGCAAAGATCCTCATTCATCTCATCACTCACCAGAGATTTCACAAGGGGAATAATACGAGAGGGATCAACTGTATTGTCACAAGAATACAGATGCTTAAAGAAGGAGTTTGTAATACCTTTGATCTCTTCCACATCATTAGTAAGAGATCCTCCGCTCTTGTACTTGATTCGATTTTATTTAGTTACTCTACATATAGATCTTATAAAATTTGAATTCGCGGTAATTTAGTTACTCTACATTAATTATTAAACTCTCGGAGAGTATGTAACTATCACAATGTATGTTTCTCCTCCATGCACCACTACTCTTCCATCCTATAGCAGTGCAGAGCTGAAGGACGTTAGGGTGTCTTCTTCACATCCACACTACGGGCCTGTTCTGATCTCCTCCAGCTTCTATCTTCTCAAAATTCTGGAGTGAATCTGTCCCGAACGGTTTAGGTCGTAGAAGCTGGAAATGAGAAGTTGAGCTGGGCCGTAGTGCAAATTAGAGAAGCCAGGGAAACCCAGCTCCACGAAAACAAAAAGTGAGAGTTGAGAGTATTTACAGCGATGTTGCCACCGCCTAAGAAAACGATTCGTTATCTTCCCCCTCGAAACAGAAAACAATTCACTAGAGGAGCGGCTCCCTCTCTCGTACATAGGGCTGGCCGAACTGGGTTGGCTCCAGATGGCCCGTTATGGCACTTAGGCAAGCTAGCGACGCTGCCAGCCCGTGCTAGCGATGGAGAAGCGTAGCGATGCTGCCGAACGGAATGACTTCGCTACATGGAGCAAGAAGTTGCGCTAAGAAGCTGTATTCGTGGAGTTTGGAGAAGCTGGAGGAGATCAGAACAGGCCCTCCATGGTACGAAAAGTGATAATTCTTTTTATTTTTGTTTTGCGGAAAGGCATAAGGCCAAATATTAAGTAACACATGTCCTTACAAACTCGCCCATACAGAAAAAAGAAAATTACATTCAAATCCTTGGGGGAGCCGAACTCTTCTTCCTCCTGCATCCATCGGCGGCGCGTCGTTATCATAGCTCAATGTCGCCTCTGGGCGGCACCATTGTTTCGCTTCCCTATCCAAAACCCTAAGACAACCAAAAACATGTTGCCGCCCAGGATCCCGTGGCGCAACCCCCTTCTCCAATGACCAGGCTAAGGGCCACCACCAAATATTGCCAATGCACTGGAGCTGAGCTGCCAGCCCAGACCAGCCATTAATGCACACACAAGAGCTAGCCCTCCCCGCCATATCGCGCGCCCCACCGGGGCACCGCATCTATGAAGGACCTCTCCGCCGCCGCCAGAGCTGCGTGAACTTTGCCTGGTGGTGGCAAGAGGAGAAGAGGCGACCAAAGTTTTCATGTGGAGATGGTTGAAAAGCAGTCTCGTACCTCAACTTAAAGCATAGCTTAAGCCATAATAGGCCCTGAAGGTAACCTTAAGCGATAATGGGCCATGAGGGTAACCTTAACATTTGCCCGAGTTGGATATAAGTGTCCCATAATGGCACGCGGAGCTGGTATTACGAATTTTTTCACCCGGTGCAACGCACGGATATTTGTATATGGGCCATGAGTCACCAAAATTTTGGCCTATATAAACTTTCAGAAAATATTTTTTGGCGAACTTTTGTTGCCTATGGAGGTGCTGTTGCCCCTACTGATTTCGAACGTGAAATGGTGTTTTCTTTATTTCTTTGAGAGTATAAGGCCGAGGCTTTAGTCACCATGCTGTCGTGATAAGACTTTTGATGTGTTGCACCTTCGTTTGATCTAAAAAATGTATAGATCGAAAAAAAATGTATCCTGGCGTTTAGTCACCATTCTGTCAAAACTGTATCCTGGCGTTTCAAAAAAATATATGTATCCTGACCTGCCAGCAGTAGCAGTATATCGTCCTCTCAAGTCGATCTCAGGTCAAAGGACTCGTCAAGGTCAATCTATGTATGTAATCCTACATGTGCTCCTCAGCCTGCATGTTTGTTTATGCCGGAATATATGTCTGAGTATACATCTGAAATGCTGCACAGCTAGCTGGACTGGTCAAAGTATTCCAACATGTACGGGACAGGAGGCATATATAGCGGAATGGTAACATGCAAATTAAGCACCGACCGATTAAAAACTAGTTAAACTTAAACAATGCTAACGCAAGTCGCACGATTAATATTGGTCAGTTAATTTACCTGCCCCCATGCGTATGCCAAGCAGGCCATGGAGCTTCCTTTTGAACCAAATCTTGTAGTCTAGTAGGAGTACGTGTGTGATTGACTCCGTGCATAAAGTAATTTTCGTCTCGGCTACCTTCCAAAAGACTGCCATATGTGCTGTAGTAAAGCATCCTCTTCGGTGATATATGAGAATTTTAAAGTAATTCCGTGTATTGTCATGGTCGCCACACTCAGCAACCATTCAACCAACATCTCAGAGACTTCTTTAGCTCGTGTCTTTGCTTGAATTAGGCCCCTCTCAATGCTCCATCTTGGACAGGTGCTAAGGTTGCCAACTAAGCAAAAAGTCTGATGTGGCATGCTAGTTAAAAGGAGAGAGAATAGTATGGTGACCCCAGGAGGAAACGGTGCTAAGCACGTGTATCTAGGTGGAAGCACAATTTTGAGTCTACAACTAATTAAATGCATGAAGCTTAGCACCTTTGCATTGAGGACTTGAGTTGCTAAGGCATTTAATATACTTAGCACCTCATTTAAGCACCTCTGCATTGGAGGAGGTCTTAGTGAAACCGTAAGACTAGCCACAATAGGAGTAACTTCAGCGGTAACATCGAGTGCAACTCAGCAAATTTGCTTGTGTGGCAATGAGTTAATGAGGAGAGATAGTTGTAGTAACTTAGCTAGTTACTGTAACATCACATGTCCCAATGCAATATGAGTCTATAACCTAATAAATGAATCTTTGCATGTTACCACACTTAAGTTACTACCCACCATGAAGGTAGTAACATAGTCTAGGGATATGTGTATGTTGTTGGAAATATGCCCTAGAGGCAATAATAAAAGGATTATTATTATATTTCCTTGTTCATGATAATTGTCTTTTATTCATGCTATAATTGTGTTATTCGGAAATCGTAATACATGTGTGAATACATAGACACCAACATGTCCCTAGTAAGCCTCTAGTTGACTAGCTCGTTGATCAACAGATAGTCATGATTTCCTGACTATGGACATTGGATGTCATTGATAACGAGATCACATCATTAGGAGAATGATGTGATGGACAAGACCCAATCCTAAACATAGCACAAGATCGTATAGTTCGTTTGCTAGAGTTTTTCCAATGTCAAGTATCTTTTCCTTAGACCATGAGATCGTGTAACTCCCGGATGCCGTAGGAGTGCTTTGGGTGTACCAAACGTCACAACGTAACTGGGTGACTATAAAGGTATACTACGGGTATCTCCGAAAGTGTCTGTTGGGTTGACACAGATCAAGACTGGGATTTGTCACTCCGTATAACGGAGAGGTATCTCTGGGCCCACTCGGTAATGCATCATCATAATGAGCTCAAAGTGACCAAGTGTCTGGTCACGGGATCATGCATTACGGTACGAGTAAAGTGACTTGCCGGTAACGAGATTGAACGAGGTATTGGGATACCGGCGATCGAATCTCGGGCAAGTAACGTACCGATTGACAAAGGGAATTGTATACGGGGTTGCTTGAATCCTCGACATCGTGGTTCATCCGATGAGATCATCGAGGAGCATGTGGGAGCCAACATGGGTATCCAGATCCCGCTGTTGGTTATTGACCAGAGAGCCATCTCGGTCATGTCTACATGTCTCCCGAACCCGTAGGGTCTACACACTTAAGGTTCGGTGACGCTAGGGTTGTAGAGATATAATATGCAGTAACCCGAAAGTTGTTCGGAGTCCCGGATGAGATCTCGGACGTCACGAGGAGTTCCGGAATGGTCCGGAGGTGAAGAATTATATATAGGAAGTGCAGTTTCGGCCATCGGGAGAGTTTCGGGGGTCACCGGTATTGTACCGGGACCACCGGAAGGGTCCCAAGGATCCACCGGGTGGGGCCACCTTTCCCGGAGGGCCCCATGGGCTGAAGTGGGAGGGAAACCAGCCCCTAGTGGGCTGGTGCGCCCCCCTTGGGCCTTCCCCCTACGCCTAGGGTTGGGAACCCTAGGGTGGGGGGCGCCCCACTTGCCTTGGGGGGCACTCCACCCCCCTTGGCCGCCGCCCCCTTGGGAGATTGGATCTCCAGGGCCGGCGCCCCCCCCCTCCTTGGGGACCCTATATATAGAGGGGGGAGGGAGGGCAGCCGCACCCTTGAGTCTTGGCGCCTCCCTCTCCCCTGCTACACCTCTCCCTCTCGTAGTAGATCGGCGAAGCCCTACTGCGGTGACCCCTGCATCCACCACCACGCCATCGTGCTGCTGGATCTTCATCAACCTCTCCTCCCCCCTTGCTGGATCAAGAAGGAGGAGACGTCACGCTGACCGTACGTGTGTTGAACGCGGAGGTGCCGTCCGTTCGGCGCTAGGATCTCCGGTGATTTGGATCACGTCGAGTACGACTTCCTCATCCCCGTTCTTTGAACGCTTCCGCGCGTGATCTACAAAGGTATGTAGATGCAATCCGATCACTCGTTGCTAGATGAACTCATAGATGGATCTTGGTGAAACCGTAGGAAAATTTTTGTTTTCTGCAACGTTCCCCAACATATGTTACTAGTGTATGTTACTCTCCATTGTGGCTAGTCTAAGGCTAGCCATAGTGGGGTAACTTAGGTAGCAACGTAACATATCTCAAGACAATTGTGCTTATGTGACACATATTTAATGAGGAAAGAGGTGCTTGTGGTAACATAGCACTTCCCGAGACATAATGAGTCTATGAGCTAATAAATGAAGCCATTTATGACACTACTACTATGTTACTTCGCACTATGAAGATAGTAACTTAGACTAGTGTCATATGCATGACACTAGTATAAGTTACTCCCCACTATGACCAGTCTAAGGCTGGTCATAGTGGGGAGTAACTTATACTAGTGTCATGCATATGACATTAGTCTAAATTACTATCTTCATAATGCAAAGTAATATACTAGTAGTGTCATATGTGGCTTCATATAATGACTTATAGACTCATCTTATCTTGGGAAGCGCTATGTTACAGTAACATATTATGTTATCACTTCTCATTAAATCCATGCCACATAAGCAAAAATTTCTCGAAGTACGCTATGTTACTACCTAAGTTACTCCCACTATGACTAGCCTAAGTAATGAAAGTCCCTCGAAAGTTGCGTCCTCGCTTCCTATTGCTTTTCCATTCCACGGCGTAATTACCTTTCTGCATGCCTTTGGTTGGACTACTCTTATTTTCTTTTCTACTCTCTCCGTCCCATAATGTAAGAGTTTTTCGACTCTACACTACATTAGAGTCGAAAAATGTCTTATGTTATGGGACGGAGGGAGTACTATACTACAGTATATCCTGCTAGGCATGCATGTGTGTCTTTGTCCCAGTCTAATTCTACTCTACTATTTTCGTAATCTTTGCTTGCCGATCAGTCTTCACTGTAGGAGAACGGTTTGGCAATACACTAGTTGTTGTAATGATTGGGTGTAGGTGCACGTATATATAGAGTAAAAGTAGGCACCTCCCCCCCCCAGTTGAAGCGTCGCCGAAGACACTGAGACTGGACTGAAACTCCTCAAAGACGGGAGTAGGCAATCCCTTAGTCATCACGTCTACAAACTGTTGCGTTGTCAGAACATGGAGAATCCGAACACGGCCAAGTGCAACCTGCTCACGCACAAAATGAATATCGAGCTCAATATGCTTCATACAACGATGGTGCACCGGGTTGGCGGAGCGGTAGACCACATTGACATTATCGCAGTAGACAAGAGGAGGATGTCGAGCCCGTCGCTGGGGTGATGGCACCGACCGAGATGGTGGGTGGGGGCCGCCACAGCGCTGGGGTGGGGGTCCCGGTCCGACTCAAACTCATAGGAGGGAGTCGGGAACCTAGGGGCCTGGTCGGACTCGACCTCGGGGGAGGGAGTCAGGACCCGGGCGGCGGCAGAAGGCGTCGGGCTGGAGGAACCACCTAGGGTCATGGTCGCGCATCACGCCAAGCAGGGGGCGCGGTGTTCGGCGCTGAGGGAGCCAGAGCTGGAGAGACCTGAAAAAAGGGAACATTGTCTCGACAAAGTACACGTGTCTCGAGGTGTACACGCGGTGAGTGACAGGATCATAGCACCGGTAACCTTTGGTGTTAGAGGAATAGCTAGCCAAGGAAAACGCATGGGAGTGATCGTGGTGCGAGTTTGTGTGGAGTGGTGGACGCGGTGCTAGGATAGCAAAGACACCCGAAAATGTGAAGACCGTCATAGGACGGTGGTGCGCCAAAGAGCAGGTGGTGAGGGGCATAGTTCCATCGAGGACGACACGGGCGGATGTTATCTAGAAGGGTAGCAGTGGAGAGAGCATCAGGCCAAAACCGGGCAGGCACATTAGAGTGAAAGAGTAACATGCGAACGCAGTCATGAATAGTGCGAAGAATGCGCTCGCCACGGCCGTTCTGCTGTGAGGTGTATGGGCAAGTTAAACGGAAGATGGTGCCGTGAGAGGAAAGAAGGGTGCAAAGAGCAACGTTATCAAACTCTTTTCCGTTGTCGGTTTGGAGTGCAAGAATGGGGTGATCGAACTATGTGGTGACATAGGGGTAAAAGGACGTGAGTGTGGCTAAAGCATTGGATATGCGACGAAGAGGAAAAGTCCACACATAATGAGAATAATCATCTAAAATCACCAAATAGTATAGGTAGCCCCGTGTTACTTGCAGCGGGAGACGTACAACCATCACTATGGGGTAATTGAAACGGAGAAGTGGAAACAGTGGTAGACGCACTAAAGGAAAGACAAACATGCTTGCCTAAACGACAAGCCTCATAAGTATGCTCGTCGAGCTTATTACACGAGAAAGAAGAACTCCTAAGAATTTGACGCAACACGGTGGGGTTGGGGTGACCCAAGCAAGCATGCCAAAGGTCGATGCCGGCGGCGAGGGTGACAGGTGTGGAGGTGGAGGCGCCAGCGTGCACGGGATGGAGCTCACCGGGGATGTCACATCGATGAAGTACCATCCGGGTACGGGCTCAATGCCCGACCTCGGCAGAAGATAGAGAAAAGATGAGTGTCATCCCATATGCCTTAGCCATAGGGTCTATTATGTATGCCATGTTGTGTACCAGACCTGATGTGAACCTTGCCGTAAGTTTGGTAGGGAGGTACCAAAGTAATCCCGGCATGGAACACTAGACAACGGTCAAGAATATCATAAAGTACCTGAAAGGACTAAGGATATGTTTCTCGTTTATGGAGGTGCTGAAGAGCTCGTCGTAAAGGGTTACGTCGATGCTAGCTTTGACACAGATCCGGATGACTCCAAGTCACAAACCGGATACGTGTATATTTTGAACGGTGGGGCAGTTAGCTGGTGCAGTTGCAAGCAAAGCGTCGTGGCGGGATCTACATGTGAAGCGGAGTACATAGCAGCCTCGGAGGCAGCACAGGAAGCAGTCTGGATGAAGGAGTTCATCACCGACCTAGGAGTTATTCCCAATGCGTCGGGCCCAATGACTCTCTTCTGTGACAACACTGGAGCTATTGCCCTAGCCAAGGAGCCCAGGTTTCACACGAAGACCAGGCATATCAAGCGTCTCTTCAACTCCATTCGTGAATATATTCAGGATGGAGACATAGATATCTGTAAAGTGCATACGGATCTTGTCGTGGTTTTGTCACGGCAGTTGTCCTAGAGAAAGGACTTAGTCGTGGAGCCATCGCTACGGGTTAGCTTGAAGGGGTTAAAGCGGACACAAGGACGCAAGAGAGTTTATACTAGTTCGGCCCCTTCAAGGAAGGTAAAAGCCTACCTCTAGTTGTGATGGAATTGATGGGTGTTTCGATGACTAGGGAGCAAATAAGCTTCGCCTATGTCTCGAGTTGTTGTCTGTTGTCCTTGAACCGCCGCCGGGTCGTCCCCTTATATACATGGGTGACGCCTGCCGGTTCAGAGAGTCCCAACACCGGTTCATACTCGTATCTGGGTTGGTCTCTCCTTGTTCCTAACTTATATTATAAGTATATACACAAAGTTGATGTACGGCTACAGGTTGTAAACCGACTACGGGCCCTGGGCCTTTATCTGCCTCTTTGGGCTTTAACACCTTTTAACTACTGATGGAGTTAATCCGGCCCAGGTAGGCCGGTTTATGCCCAGTAGTAATATCCCCAACATTAGGCCCCACATTGATTTGAACAGGTTCATGTCAATCCTTAGCAAAAATCTTTGTCTTCAACATCTTCTTGTAGTTGTTGAACCGCCGTGACGTCATCTTCTCCGTTTGCTGTAAACCGGCGTGACATCATCTGTCATAAAGAAAACATCCATGATATCTTCTTGTTTAATAGATTCGCAATGACCGAGGTGACCGCCCTACTTCCAAATCTGCGGTCCCTTGATTCCCGCGCCTGACACATGTCCTTTGCCTTATAAATAGGCCCGAAGGGTCATTTCTTTTCTTCCCTTCGTGCCCTTCCTCTTCGTCTTCCTCGCGTCGCCAGTCTCAGAGCTCTGTCGCCGCTGTCGTCTTCTGCATCACCCTTGGCCGCTGCATCAACTTGAACGCGCCAGAAAGCCGCGGCGACCTTCCGCGTTTTCCTCAGCTCTGGTAGGTCTTCCGTTCTTCTCAACATAGATCTGATCTAGGGCTTCATGTTCTTGCGGTGTTCATCACTTGCTCATACTCATGTACTATCTCCTGGATGCACATGTGAACCCTTGCTTTGTGTAGCGGTAACTTTTAGTATCCGTCGTTAGTTTCCTTCCCAAAACCGTAGATCTCACATATACTTCTGCCCATTGATTCCATACTGTTCTGCTTTGATCTTCGACTATTTTTCTTATTTTCTGAACTTGCTTCAGATCCAACGCCGTAACAAGACCTTGTGAAACCTTTTTGTGCATACTTAACCATTCGCAATCTCAATTGCTTCAATGTTTAGATCAGGCGGTTTAACCTGATAGAAAATTTTCCAAACCGGTATATGCCATTAGTCCCCTTGTTGAACCGACATATGTTGTTGCTTCATAAAACTCCGGTTTAGATAGATCTGCTTCCGGTTTAACGTTGCACAAATCAATGTACCTTGTAGATTTCATCATGGCCAAGCAAGTGTACGAGTGCAACTGGGTCCCTTCTCGCGTCACAGAGGATCAACTGGACGATTTAGTCCTGATTGGCGCCTTGGGCAGCAAAGACACCATCCATTGGAGGGCTCCTGGCAAAGAATGCCCCCCACACCTCGAGAAGGAGAGGTTGTTGTCTTCGTAGATCACTTAGCTCGGGGTTTTAAACCGCCCGGTTCTAAATTTTACCGGGATGTTCTAGCTGATTTCCAACTCCATCCGCAAGACACTGGCCCCAACTCTGTTACAAATATGTGCCACTTCCAAGTGCTCTGTGAGGTATTCTTTCAAGAGGAGCCCACAGTGGAATTATTCAGAGATCTTTTCCATCTAAACCGCCGTACTGAGTTTACTGATGGCTCTAATATGGAGTTGGGTGGCATGGCGATTCAAAAAAGGAAAGAGGTCACATACCCTCACGCCAAGATGCACAGTCACCCCAAGGAGTGGAATCAGACATGGTTCTACTGCAAAGACACCTCCCCTGCTGGTGAGAATCCCTTGCCTGGTTTTCGTCCGGAGCGGCTCAGCAATACCCATCCTTTTCCTCAACGATTGACTACCCAGGAGAGAAGCAAATATGCTCCCCAGCTGTCAAAGCTCAGAGCCTTTATGGCCAACGGTTTAACAGGGGTTGACCTTGCTCGCTGTTGGATATCATGGAGCATACCGCCCCTTAGTCAGCGCTTCGGTTTGATGTGCGAATATACTGATAGTGTGGATGACCCACTGCGACATTCAAGACTCCGGCTATCCGGTGAAGAAATCACGGAAGCTGTGCGTAAGATACTGAATGAACCGGAGCACATCTGCGCTAGAACCGGCCTGCTTCCCTTCTGCGCCACCAACAAACCGCCAGCTGTAAGACTTTGATTTTTCTCTTTGCTGAATCTGTTATCGATATGTCTGGCCATTGTTTCTAATATCAGTGTCTGCATAATCAGGGTGATGATCCGTTTTGGAGCAAAAAGCTGCCGCAGGAGAAACCAGAGAAAGCCGATAAACCGGAAAGAGCAACCCGGCAAAAAACTAAAGCTGTGAAGAAGACTGCCCACCGGAAAAGAACCACTGCATCTTCTAATCCGGCCCCTGATGACGAGGTGGATAATCCGGACTTTGAGGTAGAGCTTGACTCACTTGGTTTATTTTTCATGCATCTTATTGGTGATGATATTTGTCAGGATGATGCCGAAGCCAGCCATGCGGATGTTGCAGAGGTAATTATTCTCTCTTCCGATTCAGAAACTTTGCCTTCACAAAAAATCCGTCAGGCAAACCGGAAAGTTAAATTTTCTCATCCTCTTGCTTATTTGGATCCTAAACTTCTTATGAAGACTCAACAACACGAAGCTCGCCGCACCACCCGGCACAGCGGCCAGGTAGTTACCTCTGCCGGTTTACCGAACAGTCCGGTTTGGAAACGTCATTCTGAGGTCTCTAATTCGCTTGTCAGTACTTGTCCTAAAGCGGGCTGCTTTCGTCAACCTCTTAATCCGTCTGACTCCGATTATCAGGCTATTTCCCACTCATCTTCTGGCGAGTCGTCGGCTACTCAGCTCCCACCGCTCAAAACGGTGCTTGGGTAAGCTATATTTATTGTGATGTTTACAGTATATTGCCTTAAAACATATGCTGTATTTAATTTTGTTATTTTTCTCAGGGCCAAACCTAGGCCGAGCAAGAAGGCCCGCCTGGATAAAGCGGCCGAAGAAGATGCCATTCTTGAACCAGGCACAACACCCAATCTTGAAGCGGCTATTCCTGAGGATATTCCCAATGATCCACCGCAGCCAGATGATGATCTTACTGCTGAGGAAAGACCTACTGATACCTCAGGTCCTATCCATCAGCCCACAGGTTCCCTCCGGGTTGAAAGCTCCACCGGTCTTGCGAAACCTACTGACAAGCCAACAGCTCCAGTGCAAACCGGTGGTACGAATGATGATGAAGTTGTCATTACTGGCACTGGCCATACTGAGCCAAGCAACCCAGTCGCTTTATCCAAACATTCTGCCAAGGAGGAATTAGCTGCTTTTGGCAAAGGCAAGTGGAATGCTGATCTGACGGCCTACGCTGCTCTGAACGCCCAAGATATCCATTCCGGCTATCTGAACCGGCTGTATACCAGCCGTGACTATGAAGTCGGTCTGGTTAATATGATGAAGGATAAATATGAGGTAACTTCCATATGCTCCTTCTTGCTTGTATGCTTTCATTCTTGTTGACTCTCCTAGCCCCTAAGGGCCGATTTGAAATATTCTTTCAAACCGGGACTTAATAATATGAATCTTGATGCTTTGAAATTTGCTGATGTAGTCCCCAAGGGCCGGTTCAACTTAGCGTAGTTAAACCGGTACTTTAAGTAAATGAAACTGCCGCATCAGAATACATATGATCAAATAGCCATTAGCCCCCAAGTGCCAAGTTGAATACTTGTATTGAGCTTGGGACTTTGTAAACAATTGAAAGATGAAGATCGAATATGCATTAGCCCCCAAGTGTTAAGCACATAACTTGTTATGTGGTTGGCACTTGAATCCTTCTACCGATTTGTTGAAACATATATCTGTCTGCCTGCAGGCGGAGCTGAAGGCGAAAGAAAACCAAGTCGTCGATCTTCAAGAAAACTTGAAAACCCAACAAGCTGAAACCTCCAAAGCAAAAGAGGAATTGGCCAGTGCCTTGAGCGCCATGGAACAACTTAAGGAGAACTTCAAGAAGAAACGAGCGGATTGGGCCACTGAAAAGTCCGCTTTGACCAAACGAGCAGAGGATGCCGAGGCTGCATTAAAACCAGTGACAGATGAACTAACCAGCATAAAGCGGCACGTTCATGCCATGACCACTGCTATCTTTGGTAAGCCATCTTTCCTTCTGAATTGGTTCTGCCTTCTTTACAGGGTCGCCGGTTTATTAACCCTTTATGGTATTTCAGGGACACGCATTGGTCACTTGGGGTCAGATGTGCGGAAGAAGCTAAAAGCCGCCTATACATTGGTTGAACAATTGTATACTGGTGCCCAGCGGATCATCTGTACCACCTCTCATAACAAACCGGCGCCTAATTTGATTCAAGATACTCTGATGAAACTGTCAGTGCTTCCTGCCCGGATTGAAGAGCTAAAGAAATCTGCTGCTCGAACCGGCGCAATCAATGCTTTTAATCCGGGCAAAAGCCTGGGTGCCGGATTTTGATCCTGTTGAAGCGGCTCAGGGCTATCCCAGCTTGAAGGAAGACGGATCAGAATTCGGTGAAGCGGATCTACGAGCGATAAACTGGGAGGTGCGTCCACTAGCTTGTCAGTTGGCTGAGGAAGCAGACTTGTCTCGTTATCAAGCGCAATATGACAGTCAGAACAAGCGAATAGCTGCGCCAATCCATGAATCGGAAAATCTGATTCCTCCAATCCGTAAGCATACTTACGCTCCCGATATTGACCCGTCCTTGCTGATCCACGATGAAGCTGTTTTTCAAGCATTAATGGGAATCGACTAGACAACTATGGATTTCCAGCCACTGGGTAGGGATACGGAGGCTGAAGCGGCGCAGGACGACCCATAATCATCAGGCCAGGCTGGTGACCAAGCTTGAACCGGACGCCGGTTTAAAACTGCCTCTTCTTCGCGAAAAACAATTATGTTATTATGGGCACCATGTTGCCTTGTAATAGGCTAGCTGATACCTTTGATGTTGACATGCCTTCGTGCATAATTTGTTCTTCCTGTGGCAATGAACTTTCCAAAACACTTTCTGAAATGAAAAATTCATCAAGTGCCACCGCGGTTGTACCGTCAGGCAGAATATGATGTCTGCATATATGAAATCAAAACAAAATTTTAAGTATGACCAAATTTTGAGATACATAATACCTGCCGTCATTGAGCGTGAAGTTGGCTTGGCCAATCTTGAAGCGGAGTTTTGCAAACCCATACTGTTGGAGGAGATAACAGCTCCTATATATATATGACGCTGGTTTACTATGTAAACCGTGCCGGGTTATGATAAACACCGTGTTACTCCATAAGAGGATGTTAACAACAAGGATCAAACCGGACAAATAGTCTCCGGATTGACGTGAACTATGTTCCGTCAATTGATTGGTAAAAAAAACTTTGTCGGTTTAAAGAACACAATAAAAAGCAAAAAAAAACCCCTTCAAAGAAAAGTAAAAAGCAACGACAAAAAAGTTTGCCAAAAAAGATTTATTTAAGGTGATCAAATGGCGTAACCATGGTCAAACACGACCAAGCTCCCGTTAGGTGTAACTATGGTTCTAGTTAGCCAGGTCCCCAAGTGATTCTTGTGGCATTTATGCTGACCAAACGGCGTGGTCATGGTTCGGGTTCGACCAAGCCCCCAAGTGATTCTGTGGCCTTAGGACGATCAAGAGGCGTGACTGGTTCAGACATGACCAAGTCCCCAAGTGATCTGGTGGCTTTCTCCTATCAAGAGGCATGGTATTGGTTCGGGCACGACCAATCCTCCAAGTGATATAACACGATGCTTTTAGCAAAGCGAACTCAAGGGGTAAACCGGAGGCCGCTTTAGAGCAACTCCGTGTAACCTCACATGATGTAAAAGAACAGATACCCCGCTTTAGCTGAGGTCCGGTTTATTATCATAATATATACATTGTCATAATATGTACATAAGTATGGCCAATGGCTCAGGTATAGTAAGGCCAAAGATGAGCTATATTCCATGGCCTGTTAGTCTCTTTCTCTGATGTACGTGAGTCCTTATGCTCTCGAATATCGATCAGATAGTACGACCCGTTGTGCAGATTCTTGCTGACCACGAAAGGCCCCTCCCAAGGTGGGGATAGCTTATGCATATCAGTCTGATCTTGGATGAGTCGAAGCACCAAATCTCCTTCCTGGAAGGCTCTGGTTCTGACTCGGCGACTGTGATAACGACGAAGATCCTGCTGGTAAATCGCCGACCGGGCGGCTGCGATGTCACGCTCTTCATCCAACCAGTCCAAAGCATCTTGCCGTGCTGTCTCGTTGTCCGCTTCAACATAAGCCGTGACACGAGGTGAGTCATGACGGATATCGCTGGGGAGAACCGCCTTCGCTCCATAAACCATGAAGAACGGTGTGTATCATGTTGATCTGTTGGGTGTTGTATTGATGCTCCATAACACAGATGGTAATTCTTCTACCCAACAACCCGGCGTTCTCTGCAAAGGAACCATGAGCCGGGGCTTGATGCCTCTCAAGATTTCTTGATTAGCTCTTTCTGCTTGACCATTGGACTGTGGATGTGCCACTGATGAAATGTCGAGCCGGATGTGCTCCCGTTCGTAGAACTCCTTCATGGCACCTTTGGATAAATTGGTACCATTATCTATGATAATACTGTGCGGAAAGCCAAACCGGAAAATCACATTTTTGATGAACTGAACCGCCATGGCCGCATCACACTTTCTAACAGGTTCTGCCTCCACCCACTTTGTAAACTTGTCCACCGCCACCAGGAGGTGGGTCTTCTTATCTTTGGACCTTTTGAAAGGCCCAACCATATCCAGCCCCCAAGTCGCAAACGGCCAAGTAATTGGAATCATCCTCAATTCTTGAGCCGGTACATGAGCACGTCTTGAAAACCTTTGGCAACCATCACATCGTCTGACCAGATCCTTCGCATCAGCATGAGCAGTTAACCAATAGAAACCATGGTGAAACGCTTTAGCCACCAGAGACTTTGAACCGGCGTGGTGACCACAATCTCCTTCGTGGATCTCATGCAAAATTTCACAGCCTTCTTCAGGAGACACGCAACGTTGAAAAGCTCCTGACACACTGCAATGATGCAACTCACCGTTGATGATAGCCATGGACTTGGATCGCCGGATTATCTGCCGGGCCAGAATCTCATCTTCTGGCAACTCGCCCCGGTTCTTGTACGCCAGGTAAGGAAGCGTCCAATCCGGAATAACATGAAGAACTGCCACCAATTGAGCCTCGGGATCAGGAATAGCCAAATCCTCTTCACCAGGGATCTTCACCGACGGATTGTGCAGCACATCCAGAAAAACATTGGGCGGGACCGGTTTGCGCTGAGAGCCCAGCCGGCTTAAAGCGTCCGCTGCTTAATTTTTCCGCCGGTCCACGTGGTCCACCTGATAGCCTCGGAAATAACCTGCAACAATATCCACCTCCCGACGATATGCTGCCATGAGTGGGTCCTTGGAATCCCAAGTGCCAGACACTTGCTGAGCCACAAGGTCCGAGTCACCGAAGCACTTAACTCGACTTAGATTCATCTCTTTAGCCATCCGGAGACCATGGAGCAAGGCTTCATACTCAGCTGCATTGTTAGTACAAGGGAACATTAAACGGAGAACATAACAAAACTTATCACCTCATGGGGAAGTTAATACGACTCCAGCCCCCGAGCCTTCCAACTACCTGGATCCGTCAAAATGGATGGTCCAATACGTATGATCCGGCTTTTCTTCAGGTGCTTGCATTTCCGTCCAATCATTGATGAAATCAACAAGTTCTTGAGACTTAACTGCTGTTCGGGGCACATACTTCAAACCGTACGGTCCCAGCTCTATAGCCCACTTTGCAATCCGGCCAGTTGCTTCCCGGTTCTGGATGATATCCCCCAAAGGAGCAGAACTGACCACTGTGATTGGGTGCCCTTGGAAGTATTGCTTAAGCTTTCGGCTTGCCATAAAAACTCCGTACACCAGCTTCTGCCAATGCGGATACCTTTGCTTGGACTCAATGAGCACCTCGCTGATATAATAGACCGGACGTTGAACCAGATGCTCCTTACCTGTCTCCTTTCGCTCCACCACAATAGCCACGCTGACCGCACGAGCATTAGCAGCGACATATAGCAGTAACGACTCCTTGTCAATGGGAGCGGCGAGCACAGGCGGATTGGCCAATTGCCGCTTTAAGTCCTCAAATGCTTCATCCGCAGCAGAACTCCAGATGAACTGATCCGTCTTCTTTAACATCTGATATAAAGGGATCGCCTTCTCCCAAGGCGGCTGATAAACCGGCTTAACGCGGCAATCCGGCCTGCCAGGCGTTGAACATCATTGATACACTTCGGTTTAGCCAGGGAGGTGATGGCTGTGATCTTCTCCGGATTAGCCTCAATTCCCCTGTTGGACACCAGAAAACCCAATAACTTGCCAGCCGGTACACCAAAGACACACTTGTCCGGATTGAGCATCATCTTGTATGTCCTTAGATTATCAAAGGTTTCCTTCAAATCATCAATCAGAGTCTCCTTCTCCCTGGATTTAACTACGATATCATCCACGTAAGCATGTACATTACGGCCAATCTGCTTGTGAAGACAATTTTGTACACACCGTTGATAAGTTGCCTGGGCACTTTTGAGCCCAAAAGGCATAGACACATAGCAGAAGGCTCCAAAGGGAGTTATGAATGCCGTCTTCTCCTGGTCCTTAACTGCCATCTTGATCTGATGATAGCCAGAATATGCGTCCAAAAAACTTAAACGCTCACAACCCGCCGTAGCATCAATGATTTGATCAATACGGGGGAGGGCAAAAGGATCTGCTGGACAAGCCTTATTAAGATCTGTGTAATCTACACACATGCACCAGGTGCCGTTTTTCTTAAGGACCAGCACCGGATTGGCAAGCCACTCAGGGTGAAAAACTTCAATAATAAAGCCAGCTGCTAAGAGCCTGGCTACCTCTTCTCCAATTGCCTTGCGTCTTTCTTCGTTAAACCGGCGGAGGAACTGTTTCACCGGTTTATATTTAGGATCCACATTAAGTGTGTGCTCAGCGAGTTGCCTCAGTACACCTGGCATGTCAGAGGGTTTCCATGCAAAAATGTCCCGATTCTCACGGATGAACCCGATGAGCGCGCTTTCCTATTTTGGATCCAAGTTGGCACTGATGTTGAACTGCTTGGACGAATCACCAGGTACGAAGTCAACCAGCTTAGTTTCTGCTGCTGATTTGAACTTCAGGGCCGGATCATGCTCCGTAGTTGGCTTCTTCAACGGAGTCATGTCCGCCAGATCAACATTGTCTTTATAGTATTTCAACTCCTCGGTGGCACAAACCGACTCTGCATAAGCCGCATCTCCTTCCTCGCATTCCAAAGCGATTTTGCGGCTTCCGTGAACCGTTATTGTCCCCTTGTGACCCGGCATCTTGAGCTGCAAATACACATAACAGGGCCGAGCCATAAACTTGGTGTATGCCGGACGCCCAAACAGGGCATGATATGGACTTTGGATTTTCACCACTTCAAACGTTAATGTCTCCGACCTGGAATCATGATCATCCCCAAAGGCCACTTCAAGAGCTATCTTACCAACGGGATATGCTGATCTGCCAGGCACTACACCGTGGAATACTGTATTGGACGGTTTGAGATTCTTATCTGTTAGTCCCATACGACGGAAGGTCTCATAGTATAGGATGTTAATGCTGCTTCCTCCATCCATGAGCACCTTGGTGAACTTGTAACCTCCCACCTGAGGCGCCACCACCAGAGCCAACTGACCCGGATTATCGACCTGGAGTGGGTGATCCTCTCTACTCCATATGATTGGCTGTTCAGACCAACGTAGATAACAGGGTGTGGCCGGTTCAACAGAGTTGACTGCCCGCCTCTGAACCTTTCGGTCTCGCTTGTCCAAGCTAGTGGTAAAGACATGGTACTGCCCACTACTCAACTGCTTTGGGTTGCTTTGGTAACCTGACTGTTGATGTTGTTGGTTGTAACCACCCTTGTTGTTCTGACTATTTTGACCATTATGCCCGCCCGGATTACCATTAAATCCTGAACCAGAACTTCCTCCACCGTAACCTGGCCCGGATCCTGAGCCGCCGCCAGATCCATGATCATACCGGAAATTATTAGAATTCTTGTACTCCTGCATAATAAAACAATCCTTCCAAAGGTGGTTTGCTGGCTCCTCCTTCGTCCCATGTTTTGGACAGGGCTGGTTTAGCAAATAGTTCAGGCGGTTTGGGTTGGGGTTGGGCGCTCCACTATGATTTTTCGGCCTGCCCTTGCGCCGCTGGCCATTGTCCTGTACGTTGGTATTAGCCACAAAATCCATGTTGCCATCCGCTTTACGCTTGCCTCCTCCGCCATTGCCTACCCAGTGATGCTGCTGACCTTTGGAGCTGCTGTTCTTCTTCCCCTTCCCTGTCTTGTCATCATCAGACTCGGGATCCTTGGTACTATCAGAATCAGCATATTTTACCAAAGCGGCCATGAGGGTTCCCATGTCGGTGCAATGACGCTTCATCCGTCCCAATTTCAACTTCAGGGGCCCAAACCGGCAGTTGCCTTCTAGGGTTAATACTGCGGTGTCAGCGTTGATGCGGTCTGAGGAGTGCAACACTTGTGAAACCTGGCGCACCCAATGAGTCGTTGACTCTCCTTCCTCCTGGACGCATGCTGCTAAGTCCACTATCGACATAGGCTGTTTGCAGGTATCCTTGAAATTGTTGATAAACCGGGCTCGTAATTGGGCCCATGAACTGATAGAATTAGCGGGCAAACTTTTTAACCAAGTACGGGTCATTCCTTCAAGCATCATGGTGAAGTATTTCGCACATGCCGTGTCATCCACATCGAGCATCTCCATGGCCATCTCATAGCTCTCTACCCATGTCTCTGGTGGTTGATCCGCCGTATAATTTGGTACCTTGCGTGGGCCTTTGAAATCCTTGGGCAAACGCACGTTGCGTAAAGCGGGGACGAGGCAAGGCACCCCCAAAGAACTAGAAGTAACACCAGGCTCGATCGAAATGGTTGGACGAACCAGCGTGGGCTGCCGAGCCTGATGCTGTGCGGCTAACTTGGCCTCCCTACGCGCTCGGGCCCGGTTCACCACTTCCTGAGCGTCATCAGCACTACCTGTCGGGTTGTTACCATGGGGTGCTCCACGTCGTTCATTACTCGACACTGTTGGTTCATCCATATGTCTGCTATAGCTCTGGCTTGGATGGGGGGTCAAGTGGATTCGGTCGCGGCTGTACGAGTACGCCTCCTGTTGGGCCAAAGCTGTCCTCAGAAGTTCCTTGACCCGTCGCGTTTCTACTGCTTGCGGCGAGTCACCTTCAACTGGAATGGCCTCCAGTCGTGCAGCAGCGGCAACAAGATTGTCCATTGGGTTGGATTAGTGACCCGGAGGTGTTAAAGCATCCCGAGGTATAACGGTGTTTTGACGAGGCGGGTCCATCTGACGGGGCTGAACCGGTGTACCGGTCCCAGGGGCTTCTGCCCGGTTCCCCTCCATCGGATTACTGGCTCTTGGTCCTGGAGTGTTGAAAAGGTCTCTGGCATCGAAAACCAGAGGTAAGCGGGACCGGTGCTTCCTTCTCATGACTTCATGCGACGCGCTCTGATCCAACATAAGCCTGTAGGCCTGTGCGTCTAAAGCGGCCCGCTCTGCGGCCATCCTGGCGTCCTCAGCCGCCAGATCCGTTTTGGCCTGGGTGATTTGTTCCTTTACCTTTGCAATCTCCGTGTTGTGAGCGTCCTGATCTGGCAGATTAACTTCTGCCATAAGCACAGCCAACGCATCAAATAGTTCTGATAGAACCTGAGTCGGTGGGCGCACAGGGCCTCCTGCCCCGGCAACCATTGCCGCTGCTGAACTGGAGATCGTTGCCGCGGCTGTCGAAGAGTGAAGCGCTGCTTGTGTTCCGGTCATGAATATTCCAACCCGGTTAGGCAGATCAGAGGGGTCCGGAATACTGTCGCCATCGGAACAGCTCTCAATCCGGCCATCTTGTAGCTGATAAAGAGATTCGGTTTCTCTGGTCGAGGATTCGTCATCGGAACGAACGGCAGTCGCCTCGCAAAGCTCTGATCCATCCTCATAACTCCCTCCATGGATCATTCCCACGAAGGCACGCTTCATGGCCGGTTTAATCTGGGCGGATCACGTACGCTGAGCCGTCTCGACGAGGTCGGTGCAGATGTCTGGCTCAGGGCCCGGTTCACCGATCTTTCCAATGAAAACGTGAATGCTACCAAAGGGGACCCGGCACCCGTACTCAATTGAGCCGGCCTCGGGGCCCCAGCTTGTGTCGTCGATGTAGAGTTTGCCGCGACGACTCTTAGTCATCCGGCCTACGGCGTAGCCCTCGAGTCCTTCAACGCGGCCCTCCAAGAACCGGAAACCATCGTGCGATAGCCCCACGGTGGGCGCCAACTGTCGTGGTTTTGTCATGGCAGTTGTCCTAGAGAAAGGACTTAGTCGTGGAGCCATCGCTACAGGTTAGCTTGAAGGGGTTAAAGCGGACACAAGGACGCAAGAGAGTTTATACTAGTTCGGCCCCTTCAAGGAAGGTAAAAGCCTACCTCTAGTTGTGATGGAATTGATGGGTGTTTCGATGACTAGGGAGCAAATAAGCTTCGCCTATGTCTCGAGTTGTTGTCTGTTGTCCTTGAACCGCCGCCGGGTCGTCCCCTTATATACATGGGTGACGCCTGCCGGTTCAGAGAGTCCCAACACCGGTTCATACTCGTATCCGGGTTGGTCTCTCCTTGTTCCTAACTTATATTACAAGTATATGCACAAAGCTGATGTACGGCCACAGGTTGTAAACCGACTACGGGCCCTGGGCCTTTATCTGCCTCTTTGGGCTTTAACACCTTTTAACTACTGATGGAGTTAATCCGGCCCAGGTAGGCCGGTTTATGCCCAGTAGTAATATCCCCAACAGATCTGAATGTCGCAGATCCGTTGACTAAACCTCTTCCATGAGCAAAACATGATCAACACCACAACTCTATGGGTGTTCGATTCATCACAATATAACTAGATTATTGACTCTAGTGCAAGTGGGAGACTGTTGGAAATATGCCCTAGAGGCAATAATAAAATGGTTATTATTATATTTCCTTGTTCATGATAGTTGTCTATTGTTCATGCTATAATTGTATTAACCAGAGACCGTAATACATGTGTGAATACATAGACCACAATATGTCCCTAGTGAGCCTTTAGTTGACCAGCTCGTTGATCAATAGATGGTTATGGTTTCCTGACCATGGACATTGGATGTCTTTGATAACGGGATCACATCATTAGGAGAATGATGTGATGGACAAGACCCAATCTTAAGCATAGCACAAGATCATGTAGTTCGTTTGCTAGAGCTTTTCTAATGTCAAGTATCATTTCCTTAGACCATGAGATTATGCAACTCCCGGATACCGTAGGAACGCTTTGGGTGTGCCAAACGTCACAATGTAACTGGGTGGCTATAAAGGTGCACTACGGGTATCCCCGAAAGTATCTGTTGGGTTGGCACGAATCGAGACTGGGATTTGTCACTCCGTGAGACGGAGAGGTATCTCTGGGCCCACTCGGTAAGACATCATCGTAATGAGATCAATATGACTAAGGAGTTAGCCACGAGATGATGTGTTACGGAACAAGTAAAGAGACTTGCCGGTAACAAGATTGAACAAGGTATTGGGATACCGACGATTGAATCTCGGGCAAGTAACATACCGATGGACAAAGGGAATTGTATACGGGATTGATTGAATCCCAGACACCGTGGTTCATCCGATGAGATCATCGTGGAACATGTGGGAGCCAACATGGGTATCCAGATCCCGCTATTGGTTATTAGCCAGAGAAGATGTCTCGGTCATGTCTACATGGTTCCCGAACCCGTAGGGTCTACACACTTAAGGTTTGATGACGCTAGGGTTATAGGGAAAGTATGTACGTGGTCCCCGAATGCTTTTCGGAGTCCCGGATTAGATCCCGGACGTCACAAGGAGTTCCGGAATGGTCCGGAGGTGAAGATTTATATATGGGAAGTCATCATACGGTCACCGGAAGTGTTCGGGGGGTTGCCGATATTGTACCTGGACCACCGAAGGGGTTCCGGGGGTCCACCGGGAGGGTCCACCTGCCCCAGAGGGCTCTATGGGCTTTATGTGGAAGGGAACCAGCCCCTAAGTGGGCTGGGCGCCTCTCTTCCCCTAGGGCCCATGCGCCTAGGGTTGGGGGAAACCTAAAGGGGGCGACCCCCCCTTGGCTTGGGGGTCAAGTTCCCTTCCCCTGGCCGGCGCCCCCCTCTAGATCCCATCTAGAGGGGCCGGCCCCCTCTCCCCTTCCCCTATAAATAGTGAGGGGGTGGGAGGGCAGCCGCACCATAGCCCTGGCGCAGCCCTCCCCCTCTCCAACACCTCCTCCTCCTTCCGTGGTGCTTGGCGAAGCCCTGCTGGAGTATCACGCTGCTCCACCATCACCACGCCGTCGTGCTGCTACTGGAGTTGTCTTCCCCAACCTCTCCCTCCCTCCTTGTTGGATCAAGGCATGGGAGACGTCACCGGGCTGTACGTGTGTTGAACGTGGAGGAGCCATTGCTCGGCGCTTAGATCAGAATCGACCGCGATCTGAATCGCTGCGTATATGACTCCACCAACCGCGTTCTTGCAACGCTTCCGTATAGCAATCTTCAAGGGTGTGAAGATGCACTCCCCTCTCTCGTTGCTAGTCTCTCCATAGATTGAAATTGGTGATGCGTAGAAAAATGTTAATTTCTGCAACGATACCCAACACCGTTGCCAACGGTGATATGAGTGGGTGTGTGAATGGGAGTGGAGGAGGTTAGGTTACCGGGATAAGTTGTCACGTGCGCAGTAGCACATGAGTCCTGTTGGGGAACGTAGTAATTTCAAAAAAATTCCTACGCACACGCAAGATCATGGTGATGCATAGCAACGAGAGGGGAGAGTATTGTCTATGTACCCTCATAGACCATAAGCGGAAGTGTTATGACAACGGGTTGATGTAGTCGTACATCTTCACGATCGACCGATCCTAGTACAGAAAGTATGGCACCTCCGCGATCTGCACACGTTCGGCTCGGTGACGTCCCACGAACTCATGATCCAGCAGAGTGTCGAGGAAGAGATTCATCAGCATGACGGCGTGATGACGGTGATGATGATGCTACCGGAACAGGGCTTCGCCTAAGCACCGCTACGATATGACCGAGGTGGATTATGGTGGAGGGGGGCACCGCACCAATACTCGGAGTGAAAAATCCTAATCTCGATCTATGCCAACTCAACAAACACCTTCAGAGATACCTGTAGAGCATCTTTATAATCACCCAGTTACGTTGTGACGTTTGATAGCACAAAAGGCGTTCCTCTGGTATTCGGGAGTTGCATAATCTCATAGTCGAAGGAATATGTATTTGACATGAAGAAAGCAATAGCAATAAAACTGAATGGTTAATATGCTAAGCTAACAGATGGGTCTTGTCCGTCACATCATTCTCCTAATTGTGTGATCCCATTATCAAATGACAACTCATGTCCATGGCCAGGAAATCTTAACCATCTTTGATCAACGAGCTAGTCAAGTATAGGCTCACTAGGGACACATTGTTTGTCTATGTATTCACACATGTATTTAGGTTTCCGATCAATATAATCAATATAATCAGGTTTCCGATCAATATAGAGCGGGATCTTGTCCAGAGCCGGACAAGTCAGATTTGCTTGTAGCCCAAGTAAAGTTGCCATGAGAGTTTGAAATCTGACCGTTGAGACACGTGTCAGTTCCTTAGTGACCCAGGGTCATTTCGGACAAATTAGGTCGGGTTGCCAAGTGGCTATAAATAGCCCACCCCCTACAACCATAAACGGTTGGCTGCTCAGATTTCAGTGCACGGCTTTTGTCGTTTGAGAGCAACCCACCTCGAAGCCTTTGAGAGAAAATTCCTAGCAAGGAGAAAAGCCCTAACCACCCAGAGCCAGAGAACATTGGGCATCACTTAAGTCTTCTTGTCTGTGTGATCTGAAGACTTATTACACTTGAGGACTGTGCATCCCCAGACGGTTAGGCGTCGCGTTCAGAGCATCCAAGAGACATTGTGGATTGCCAGTGAACGAAGTCTGTGAAGGTTTGGGAGTCTACCTTGAAGACTTACCAGAGTGATTGGGCGAGGACTATGTGACCTTAGCTCAAGGAGAATACGGTGAGGACTTGGTGTCCTGAGCTGCGTGTTCAGGACTGGGTGTCCGGGACTGTGTGTCCTAAGGTTTAAATACCTACCGCTCCAACCAGACGTACAGTTGTCACAGCAACTGGAACTGGTCCAACACATCATTGTCTTCAACGAGTCACTGGTTTCATCTTCACTTCCTTTTACTTACTGATCACTCGTTGTGAAGTCATTGCTTGTCTGTTCTATCTTTTGTCTTCACAACGTGAGTGTATGATCTGTTTGGCTTCATAGTATCTTCCTACCTGTGATCCTTATTACACTACAGCTATTTGTCACTGTGCTTTCACTCTGTTGATACTTGACCATGGCTTGCCTAGTGTAGTCTAACTTCCACTGCATAGTAATAGGCATATCTCCACTGTTTGTCTTCATAACTTCCACGTTTTGAAGACTTTCATAAAAATCGCCTATTCACCCCCCCCTCCTAGTCGATATAACACACTTTCAGAGAGGCACGGCCATGACTCTCGCTAAAGCACAACTGTGCCATGACTCTTTTCACGAAGACATATGATGATGTACTGTTTGTGTGCCAAATATATGTGGATGACATTATCTTCGGCTGCACCAATCAGAAGTACAGTGAAGAGTTTGGGTATATGATGCAAGAGCAATATCAGATGTCCATGATGGGGGAGCTGAAGTTCTTCCTTGGTCTTCAAATACGACAACAACGCAATGGCATCTTCATATCTCAAGAGAAGTATCTCAAAGATTGCCTGAAGAAGTTCGGTATGCAAGACTGCAAAGGCTTCACAACACCAATGCCAGCCAAACATCATCTAGGTCCTGACGACAATGGTAAAGAGTTCGATCAAAAGGTATACCGCTCCATGATTGGTTCTTTGCTTTATTTATGTGCATCTAGGCCAGATATTATGCTTAGTGTTTGCATGTGTGCTCGATTTCAAGCGGCACCAAAGGAGTCCCATCACTTAGCTGTGAAGCGAATTCTTCGATATTTGGCTCACACCCCAACTCTAGGATTATGGTATCCAAAGGGCTCAGAGTTTGATTTGGTTGGATTTTCGGATGCTGATTATGCTGGTGACAAAGTTGATCGCAAGTCTACATCAGGCACATGTCACTTTCTGGGACGATCACTTGTATGTTGGTCTTCAAAGAAGTAGAACTGTGTATCTCTCTCCACTGCTGAATCTGAATACATTGCTGCTAGATCTTGCTGCGCTCAGCTTCTGTGGATGAAGCAAATGCTCAAGGATTATGGCATTCATCTGAAGCAAGTGCCACTTTACTGCGACAACGAAAGCGCCATCAAGATTGCCAACAACCCAGTTCAGCACTCGAAGACAAAGCACATTGAAATTCGTCATCACTTTCTTAGAGATCATGTTGTGAAGGAAGACATTGATATCATACACGTCAACACTGAAGAGCAATTGGCAGATATCTTCACCAAGCCCTTGGATGAGAAGAGGTTTTGCAAGTTACGGTGTGAGCTAAATATCCTGGAATCCTCAAATGTCCTGTGATCAGGCACACATCCTAACACTTATGCATATGATGACTTAGATGTGCAACGCACAAAGTAATGTATATCTTCAATCAATGAAGACATACATTCTAAGTGTGAATACATTAATGTGGAATTTGACTTCGGAGCGCCACGATAATTGTGCGCCGTGTCTGGGTCTAATACTTCCTATACGGTGGGTAACGCCACCACCAAATGTTCCATTTTGAAGTGTTTCACTCATGGCGTTACCTTGCAATGTCTTCACATTTGGTTTGGCTTCGAACTCAACATGTTTTCATGATTATCTTCACTATGTTGAGTATATATATATATGCCAGTGTTCTATCCTCTACAGCATTCACTTATAGCTATATCTTCGTGTTGAATCTTTTGAACTAAGTGAATGTGATCGGACCCCAAACTTCTCTATGCTTTCTATCTCAAACTCTGTCTCTCCAAGTCATATGCATTCTATTGAAACTGTCGAATGTCTTCACTGCGTCCTTGTCAGCAGAAGATATAGAGACAACCATAAAGTCCGTTTTCAATGCTCATTCCTCCACATAAAATCCGGAGAAGCAGGAACGACCGCCTGACAATCCAGGCGTGCGTGGGACGTGGAACAAACCCCAAACTTCCGTAAACTGGCCACGCGTTCCTCAGATGCGATCGCCAGGGGCACCTGTGTAATAGCACAGTGCCGCCCCTGTGCCTATAAATTCACACTTACCGCGGTCATTATCTCCTTCTTCCACCCTCGCATGAACCCTAGCGCCACCGCTAGCTCTCGACAACGCCGGCGACGAAGCGCTTCGCTGCCGCAACCTCTCTGACGCCGTCTTCACGCCGATCGCGGACATCGTCCTCTCCGCCGTCGCCGTAGGTGTCTTCCGTCGCCAAGTTAGGGCACGGAAGATCGAACTGCTCGGCCTCATCTTACACTCCATCTAGCAGTTCTTAGTGTGGTAAATAAAACTTCCTCTTTTTACAGCACCATTGATCCTATGGATTTGTCACTTTCTACCACAAGCAGTTTCTGTTCACACAAGCTAGATCTCTCTCATACTGCATCTCATAACATGCCTAGTATATTCACTTGTGCTTCACAAAGTAGTTAGATTCCTCACTTGTACTGATCTGTGGATTCGTACAAATCTGGAACCAACTTCTTATCTATGGGTGAATGTCTTCGCACGATGAGGTCAATGTCTTCTAAACTGATTTATCTTCAAAATCTTCTGAGAATGCATATGACCTCTTCCCCTTCCCTCGCACCTTAATGCTGTCACAGGTACATGTCCGTGGGAGAATCCTTTGGTTCTCATAGTCTGCATTCATTTGCAGAATTCCTACAGCATCACATAAATTCTCCTGAAGCCAGTTCCTGTTGGTCCAGCAAAAGAAAGCCTTTGAAAGTTTTGAAGCCTTTCAAGTTAAAGTTTATGGCTTCAGAAGCAGCAGCAAGGAAGGGGGGCAGACAGCGACGTGGAGGAACTTCCAAAGATCTGCCTGAAGACCTGGCAGAAATGTATAAAACAGATCCTGAAGAGAATTATGGGCAGCGCAAGACCCGAATCCAATGGATTCGACGCTATTGGGCAGAACAATGGTTCAAATACCGCTTCACAACCCAAGAGTATGCTGAGAAAAGTGCCATCAAAAGACCGTGGGGAGACATCTTATACAAGAACCTTGTACCCAGGTCCAGAGATGAAGCCATTGCCCAAAGCTTCTATCCATGCATGGTTCGTGGGCCACAGCCTGATGATGCACATCCGTCGTCACTACTCTGGTGTCGTGACGACAATCTATTCAAGCGCAACTTCCAGTTTGCCCAACAATCAGCGAAGCAGAACAAGAAGAAGTTGGGGTTAGACTTCAACCCTGGCCCCTCTGCACCAAGGCCAGATGGCACACGCGACGCAGAACCCAATATCATCGGTCCGTATGCAAACCTTGAGGGCCTCATCACCCGCATCTTAGTCCAAGGGACTGCCGTGAATGACCCTCCAACTGACTCTGAGTCTGATGAAGCTCCTGCTGTACCGAAGCCAAAGCAGTCGAAGAAGCCAAAAGCTTCAAAGCCAGCCCTTTCATCAAAAATCTCAAGGGCGAAGCCATTGGCAACTGCACCTCCTGAAGACAGTGTGCAGTCTGAAGACGTATCCCGTGTCTCCAAGCCCTAGAAGGCCAAGGTGCCTCAGCCACACACCGGCAAAGAGCTCACAGCTGCCATTCTGCGCAGCGAAGCCATTGATCCATCAAGTGATGAAGATCTTGGAGATGACGCTCTAGAGCAGCTCATCAAGAGCAAAGAAGAGGCTGAAATCTTCAACAATTTGCCTCTCTTTGATGTCGCCATCATCCACACCTTCATCGACGAATGGTTTGCCACACCAAACATCAGCTTCGAAGATCTGCAGCTGCCTGTTGGCCTCAGCGTCGCCTTCCAAGGCGCTATTGCTTCAGAACTTGCAATTGCCCAGCGCATTGTTGAACTGAAGCAGAAAATTGATCATGAAAAGGCTCAGTTCAAGAAGAATATGACCAAGCTCAGCGTGCAAGAAGTGAAGAGCTTCAAGACCATGTTGCATGAGCTAAAGGAAAATTTTCTGAAGAAGCGTGCAGAAGCTCAGGGTTCACGTGAGCGGATGAAGTCTCTGGCAGAACGATGTGTGCAAGCCTACAATGAGGCCGAGAAGCGCAAGGCACTTGGACGTCCTGGCATCGACCCCAAGATGGCTGCGAAGAAGAAGAAGAGCCTGCTGTGGCTGAACCAGAGGCACCTAGGCAAGAAGCAGTTCCAATTGTCTTCCCAACTGCAACGACTGGCTCGAAGCCAAAGAGCCGGTCAATAGCTTCAGAGCTCAAGAAGACAAGAACTGCTGAGGCTGAAGCCAGGAAGAGGAAAAGCTCTGAAGCCTCTCCTACTGCCCCCAGCAAGAAGAAGCGAAAGATCAAGAAATCTCGGGCTGCTCCCACAGAGCCCTTGATAGTTGAACCTATTTCTATGGTTCACCCCAACAAAGAACGACAACTGACAATTCATGAGCCTGCTTCCACAGAGGCTCCTGAAGCTGAAGACATACCAGCAGCTGACCCCATTGCTGCTGAAGACATTGGTCATCAGGACAATGTACAAGATGATGCAGCCCATCCTCAGTATGAACAAAGCGAACTCATCAGCATTGGTCGTCCTCTGACGCCAATTGCACAAGATGCGTCATGGGCGGATCGCCCTCAAGAGGAAGAAGACAATGAGGCCCAGCCCACTCCAACCCCACAGGCGTCGTCTGCATTCCGCAGGCTTCGCAAAGGTCCAAGGCCTCAAGTCTATGCTAAAGACATTCTGGCTGCATCAGCCGCAGAAGAAGCACCACAAGAGCCCACTCCTATGCTCCACCAAGAAGCGGTTCTCCAGGAGAACGTGCTTGTAACCGACCCTCCAGCTAGTCAAGCGGAGGATGAAAATGTTGAGGCTGCCACAACCAACACTGAAGCCAATGTGGAGCCCTCCCCACCAAAAGCTTCAGCAGACAGCGAAGCTACTGATCCAGACACTTCTGTTCCTGAGTCTACTGCTGGTCCTCAATTTGATTACCATGTTGAGCACAGGCCTCATGTCCAGAAGCCAGTCCCAAGGCTGCCAAGGTTCCCAGGTCCTGCATCAGCACCTGGCTCCTTTGACATCAATAGCTTCAAGGCAGACAATACGTTCTTCAACAGCTCCAAAAACCCCTATTCAAGGGAAAGGATTTCATCAGATAGGTTCTGGAGCTATCCTCAGCGCAGCTACTATTCATGCATCCTATACAACCAAGGTCGCATCTTCCCGCACAAGCGCCTTGATGTTGAAGCCATTGCTGGTCTGCCCTGTTTAGAGGAAGCGCTGGATTGCTTCAAGCAAGTGGGTCTGGTGCAGTTTATAACTGATGAAGAGCACTGGAATGAAGAGCTTCTGTTGCAATTCTATGCCACCCTACACATCAAAGGATACAACAGAGATCCAAAGACTTGGGCCCTGGAGTGGATGACCGTCAATGTCCATCACGAAGCCAATGCATTCGATATCATTGAGCTCACTAGCCTGCCCACTCCTGGCGAACTCTTCGAGGAAGGTTGTCCACTACACACTGAAGCTCTTGAGAGCATATTCCAGAGGCCTGAACCAAATATGAGTCAGATGCTCTCCATGATGAAGCCATTGCCCCACGATGCTCCTTATCCAACAGAGTTCTTCGTTGAAGACTTTGAGTACCTGCCCAGAACCATCTATTACATTATCCGGCGGACTCTCTGGCCTATTAAAGGGCACTCTCCAAATGCCAAGATCGAGGGTGCAATGAAGACTCTGATATTCTGTATTCTTCATGGCAAATGCTTCAACGCACAGGATTTCTTCATACGCCAACTAGCTGCATCAGGCTCAGATCTGTTTGGTTTAAAGTTCTATGCTCCTTGGGTAATGAGACTGATCAAGCTTCACTCTGCGATCTCATATCAGCCCTCAGCCCGCAACCATCGGATCTTCTTGCCAGATGTGGATACCTTTGCTGAAGCTATATATCCTGAGCCTGCCAAGCAACCTTTGAGTCTTCAGAATGCAGAACACCAGAGCTTCACTCAGAACGATGAAGGTGTTGAAGCCATCTCCAGGGTGTATCCTTTGGCTGGCACTACACGTGCGCCACACCCTGCTTCAACTGAAGCCACTGATAGTGCAACTGCTTCAAGACCCAAGAAGCGCGCTCGTGTTCTCAATAACCGAGAGCTTCTTGTGGCCCTTCATCAAAAACAAGATAGGCATCATGACTGGCTAAAGCGTCAGATGAAAAGCCTCTTGGTGGATGTTAATCATCTTCGAAATCTTGCCACCAAGAATGCTTTCGTTACTCATGAAACCTGTCATCGTACATGGAAAGGGCTATCAATGATGTGTACTGAAGCTGAACTTGAAGAGGATGGCTTCACTGAGCGATTCAAGTTTGACACCACACCTCCTAGAAGGGCTGTGATGCGAAACACACCATCACTTGAAGACTCTGAGTTTTCTTCATCTGCTGCCACAGTCACTGCCAGAATCATTGATGAAGAAGACGATGCTACCTCACCGCCACGCCAAACACCTCCAACGACCCTGCTGCTCCTGGGAACGAGTAGACACTCTATGTCTTCAAACCTTTTTGGTCCTTGCTGACAAAAGGGGGAGAAGCATATGGGTTGATAGTCTTCAAGCGGGTCCATATGGGCGGGTGCTTTATGTTTTGCTATATTTTGCTTCGTGCTTACAACTCTCGTTTTTGCTTACATTTGGTTCTTATGAGTTGTAACACTTAAACCAGATGGTCGTCTGCTACTTGTTTGCCACTGTTTTGCGAAGATAAATTCCGCATGTGCGACGATAAATTCCGCACTTATCTCATTCTGCAGACGTCCATTTTCCATTATGCATGTCATTATCTTCATATACTTCACATGCATAGTGGATTGTCATCATAAGTTGAAGTGAGATCTCCACAAGTACAACCTGCCATGTGCATTTGCATTCCAAAAGCAAATTATTATATGCACATCTTCAGGGGAGCCCTTTGCAACTTATGAAGACAATTCCTTATCCTTTACAATTTCACAGACTATATTCCCCGTTGAAAACTTCAACAGTTTGTCATCAATCACCAAAAAGGGGGAGATTGTAAGTGCATCTAGTGCCACCCCTAGTTGGTTTTGGAGTATTGACGACAAACTTAGTTGAGGGACTAATGTGTTTGTGAGAATTGCAGGATAACACAGGTAGAAGTCCCTCATTGATTCCGATACCAGAGATACCCCTAAAAATGTTATAAGACATGATCGGTTTTACTACCAGAGATGACCCCTAAAAATGTATGAAGACATTGAAGTCAAAGGTGGTATATGAAGATATTCACATTGAAGACTATGACAAGAGAAGACACCACATGAAGCCTATGGAGCTCGAAGACTTAGATCTTTCGTAGTTCTCTTTCTTCTGTGTTGAGTCATAGGAACCACCGTACTGTTAAGTGGGGTCCAAGAGAACCAGTCAGAATGACTGAAGTGATGCTTAAACAAAACCTATGTCTTCGAGTGAAGACTTTGAGAGCGAATCTTGTCCAGAGCGGACAAGTCAGCTTTGCTTGTAGCCCAAGTAAAGTTGCCATGTGAGTTTGAAATCTGACCGTTGGACACGTGTCAGTTCCTTAGTGACCCAGGGTCATTTCGGACAAATCAGGTCGGGTTGCCTAGTGGCTATAAATAGCCCACTCCCTACAACCATAAACGGTTGGCTGCTCAGATTTAAGTGCACGGCTTTTGTCGTTTGAGAGCAACCCACCTCGAAGCCTTTGAGAGAAAAATTCCTAGCGAGGAAAGCCCTAACCACCCAGAGCCAGAGAAATTGGGCATCACTTAAGTCTTCTTGTCTGTGTGATCTGAAGACTTATTACACTTGAGGACTGTGCATCCTCCAGACGGTTAGGCGTCGCGTTCTGAGCATCCAAGAGACATTGTGGATTGCCAGTGAACGAAGTCTGTGAAGGTTTTGGAGTCTACCTTGAAGACTTACCAGAGTGATTGGGCGAGAGGCGATTTTTATGAAAGTCTTCAAAACGTGGGAGTTATGAAGACAAACAGCGAAGATTATGCCTATCACTATGCAGCGGAAGTTAGATTACACTAGGCAAGCCATGGTCAAGTATTCAATAGAGTGAAAGCACAAAGACAAACAGCTGCAGTGTAATAAGGATCAGGTAGGAAGAAGTTATGAAGCCAAACAGATCATACATTCATGTTGTGAAGACAAAAGATAGAGCAAGCATGCAATGGCTTCACAATGAGTAACAGTAAGAAAAAGGAAGTGAAGATAAAACCAGTGACTCGTTGAAGTCAATGATGTGTTGGACCAGTTCCAGTTGCTGTGACAACTGTACGTCTGGTTGGAGCGGCTAGGTATTTAAACCTAAGGACACACAGTCCCGGACACCCAGTCCTGAACACGCAGCTCAGGACACCAAGTCCTCACCGTATTCTCCTTGAGCTAAGGTCACATAGTCCTCGCCCAATCACTCTGGTAAGTCTTCAAGGTAGACTCCCAAACCTTCACAGACTTCGTTCACTGGCAATCCACAATTTCTCTTGGATGCGCTGAACGCGACGCCTAACCGTCTGGAGGATTCACAGTCCTCAAGTGTAATAAGTCTTCAGATCACACAGACAAGAAGACTTAAGTGATGCCCAATTTACTCTGGCTCTGGGTGGTTAGGGCTTTTCTCCTCGCTAAGAATTTTCTCTCAAAGGCTTCGAGGTGGGTTGCTCTCAAACGACAAAAGCCGTGCACTAAAATCTGAGCAGCCAACCGTTGGTGGTTGTAGGGGGTGGGCTATTTATAGCCACTTGGCAACCCGACCTGATTTGTCCGAAATGACCCTGGGTCACTAAGGAACTGACACGTGTCTGAACGGTCAGATTTCAAACTCTCATGGCAACTTTACTTGGGCTACAAGCAAAGCTGACTTGTCCGGCTCTGGACAAGATTCGCTCTCATTGTCTTCACTCGAAGACATAGGTTTTAGGTTTCGGCATCACTTCAGTCATTCTGACTGGTTCTCCTGGACCCCACTTAACAGTACGGTGGTTCCTATGACTCAACACAAAAGAAAAAGAACTACGAAAGATCTAAGTCTTCGAGCTCCATAGGCTTCATAACGTGTCTTCTTTTGTCATAGTCTTCAATGTGAATATCTTCATATACCACCTTTGTCTTCAATGTCTTCATACATTTTTGGGGGTCATCTCTGATAGTAAAACCGAATCAATGAGGGACTTCTACCTGTGTTATCCTGCAATTCTCACGAACACATTAGTCCGTCAACTAGGTTTGTCGTCAATACTCCAAAACCAACTAGGGGTGGCACTAGATGCACTTACAATCTCCCCCTTTTTGGTGATTGATGACAAACTAGTTAAAGTTTTCAACGGGGAATATAGTCTGTGAAATTGTAAAGGATAAGGAATTGTCTTCATAAGTTGCAAGGGCTCCCCCTGAAGATGTGCATATAAGTTGATTTGCTTTTGGAATGCAAATGCACATGGCAGGTTGTACTTGTGGAGATCCACTTCAGCTTATGATGACAATCCACTATGCATGTGAAAGTATATGAAGATAATGACATGCATAATGGAAAATGGACGTCTGCAGAATGAGCTAAGTGCGGAATTTATCGTCGCACATGCGGAATTTATCTTCGCAAAACAGGGTGGCAAACAAGTAGCAGACGACCATCGAGTTTTAGTGTTACAACTCAAAGAACCAAATGAAGCAAAAACGAGAGTTGTAAGCACGAAGCAAAATATAGCAAAACATAAAGCACCCGCCCATATGGACCCGCTTGAAGACTATCAACCCGTATGCTTCTCCCCCTTTTGTCAGCAAGGACCAAAAAGGTTTGAAGACATAGAGTGTCTACTCGTTCCCAGGAGCAGCAGGGTCGTTGGAGGTGTTTGGCGGTGCAGAAGAGCTTGGAGGTGCTGAAGCAGGTGGCGGTGAGGTAGCATCGTCTTCTTCATCAATGATTCTGGCAGTGACTGTGGCAGCAGATGAAGAAAACTCAGAGTCTTCAAGTGATGGTGTGTTTCGCATCACAGCCCTTCTAGGAGGTGTGGTGTCAAACTTGAATCGCTCAGTGAAGCCATCCTCTTCAAGTTCAGCTTCAGTACACATCATTGATAGCCCTTTCCATGTACGATGACATGTTTCATGAGTAACGAAAGCATTCTTGGTGGCAAGATTTCGAAGATGATTAACATCCACCAAGAGGCTTTTCATCTGACGCTTTAGCCAGTCATGATGCCTATCTTGTTTTTAATGAAGGGCCACAAGAAGCTCTCGGTTATTGAGAACACGAGCGTGCTTCTTGGGTCTTGAAGCAGTTGCACTATCAGTGGCTTTAGTTGAAGCAGGGTGTGGCGCACGTGTAGTGCCAGCCAAAGGATACACCCTGGAGATGGCTTCAACACCTTCATCGTTCTGAGTGAAGCTCTGGTGTTCTGCATTCTGAAGACTCAAAGGTTGCTTGGCAGGCTCAGGATATATAGCTTCAGCAAAGGTATCCACATCTGGCAAGAAGATCTGATGGTTGCGGGCTGAGGGCTGATATGAGATCGCAGAGTGAAGCTTGATCAGTCTCATTACCCAAGGAGCATAGAACTTTAAACCAAACAGATCTGAGCCTGATGCAGCTAGTTGGCATATGAAGAAATCATGTGCGTTGAAGCATTTGCCATGAAGAATACAGAATATCAGAGTCTTCATTGCACCCTCGATCTTGGCATTTGGAGAGTGCCCTTTAATAGGCCAGAGAGTCCGCCGGATAATGTAATAGATGGTTCTGGGCAGGTACTCAAAGTCTTCAACGAAGAACTCTGTTGGATAAGGAGCATCGTGGGGCAATGGCTTCATCATGGAGAGCATCTGACTCATATTTGGTTCAGGCCTCTGGAATATGCTCTCAAGAGCTTCAGTGTGTAGTGGACAGCCTTCCTCGAAGAGTTCGCGAGGAGTGGGCAGGCCACTGAGCTCAATGATATCGAATGCATTGGCTTCGTGATGGACATTGCCGGTCATCCACTCCAGGGCCCAAGTCTTCGGATCTCTGTTGTATCCTTTGATGTGTAGGGTGGCATAGAATTGCAACAGAAGCTCTTCATTCTAGTGCTCTTCATCAGTTACAAACTGCAGCAGACCCACTTGCTTGAAGCAATCCAGCGCTTCCTCTAAACAGGGCAGACCAGCAATGGCTTCAACATCAAGGCGCTTGTGCGGGAAGATGCGACCTTGGTTGTATAGGATGCATGAATAGTAGCTGCGCTGAGGATAGCTCCAGAACCTATCTGATATAATCCTTTCCCTTGAATAGGGGTTCTTGGAGCTATTGAAAAATGTATTGTCTGCCTTGAAGCTGTTGATGTCAAAGGAGCCAGGTGCTGATGCAGGACCTGGGAACCTTGGCAGCCGTGGGACTGGCTTCTGGACCTGAGGCCTGTGCTCAACATGGTAATCAAATTGAGGACCAGCAGCAGACTCAGGAACAGAAGTGTCTGGTTCAGTAGCTTCGCTGTCAGCTGAAGCTTTTGGTGGGGAGGGCTCCACATTGGATTCAGTGTTTGTTGTGGCAGCCTCAACATTTTTAGCCTCCACTCGACTAGCTGGAGGGTCAGACTTAGGCACGTTCTCCTGGAGAACTGCTTCATGGTGTAGCGGGGAAGTAGGAGCTTGTGGTACTTCTTCATTTTCTTCGGCTGATGCAGCCGGAATGTCTTCAGCATGGACTTGAGGCCTAGGACCTTTGCGAAGCCTGCGGAACGCAGACGACGCCTGTGGTGTTGGAGCAGGCTGGGCTTCAAAGTCCTCTTCCTCTTGAGGGCGATCCGCCCATGATGCATCTTGTGCAATTGGCGTCAGAGGACGACCAATGCTGATGAGTTCGCTTGTTTCAAGCTGAGGAAGGGCTGCATCATCTTGTACATTGTCCTGATGACCAATGTCTTCAGCAGCAATTGGGTCGGCTGCTGGTATGGCTTCAGCTTCAGGAGCCTCGGTGAAAGCAGGCTCATGAACTGTCAATTGGCGTTCTGCATTGGGGTGAACCATAGAGATTGGTTCAACCATCAAGGGCTCTGTGTGAGCAGCCCGAGATTTCTTGACCTTGCGCTTCTTCTTGCTGGGGGCAGTAGGAGAGGCTTCAGAGCTCTTCCTTTTCTGGCTTCAGCCTCTGCAGTTCTTGTCTTCTTAAGCTCTGAAGCTGTTGACCGGCTCTTTGGCTTCGAGCCAGTCATTGTAGTGGGGAAGACAGTTTGAACCGCTTCTTGCCTAGGTGCCTCTGGTTCAGCCATAGCAGGCTTCTTCTTCTTCTTCGCGGCCATCTTGGGGTCGATGCCTGGACGCCCAAGTGCCTTGCGCTTTTCAGCCTCGTTGTAGGCTTGTACACATCTTTCTGCCAAAGACTTCATCCGCTCACGTGAGCCCTGAGCTTCTGCACGCTTCTTCAGAAAATTTTCTTTGAGCTCATGCAGCATGGTCTTGAAGCTCTTCACTTCTTGCACACTGAGCTTGGCCATGTTCTTCTTGAACTGAGCCTTTTCATGATCAATTTTCTGCTTCAGCTCAACAATGCGCTGAGCAATGGCAAGTTCTGAAGCGATTGCGCCTTGAAAGGCGACGCTGAGGCCAACAGGCAGCTGCAGATCATTGAAGCTTATGTCTGGTGTGTCAAACCATTCGTCGATGAAGCTGTGGATGATGGCGACATCAAAGAGGGGCAAATTGTTGAAGATTTCAGCTTCTTCTTTGCTTTTGATGAGCTGCTCTAGAGCGTCATCTCCAAGATCTTCATCACTTGATAGATCTATGGCTTCGCTGCGCAGGATGGCAGCAGCTGTGAGCTCTTTGTCGGTGTGTGGCTGAGGCACTTTGTCCTTCTGGGGCTTGGAGACGCGGGATACGTCTTCAGACTGCACACTGTCTTCAGGAGGTGCAGTTGCCAATGGCTTCGCCCTTGAGACTTTTGAGGAAGGGGCCTGCTTTGAAGCTTTTGGCTTCTTTGACTGCTTTTGCTTAGGTTCAGTAGGAGCTTCATCAGACTCAGAGTCAGCTGGAGGGTCATTCACGGCAGTCCCTTGGACTAAGATGTGAGTGATGAGGCCCTCAAGGTTGGCAAACGGACCGATGACATTGGGTTCTGCGTAGCGTGTGCCATCTGCCCTTGGTGCGGAGGGGCCAGGGTTGAATTCTAACCCAAATTTCTTCTTGTCCTGCTTCGCTGACTGTTGGGCAAACTGGTAGTTGCGCTTGAATAGATTGTCGTCACGACACCAGAGAAGTGACGACGGATGTGCATCATCAGGCTGTGGTCCTCGGACCATGCATGGGTAGAAGCCTTGAGCAATGGCTTCATCTCTGGTCCTGGGTACAAGGTTCTTGTATAAGATATCCCCCCATGGTCTCTTGATGGCACTCTTTTCAGCATACTCCTGGGTGACGAAGCGGTATTTGAACCATTGTTCTGCCCAATAGCGTCGAATCCATTGGATTCGGGTCTTGCGCTGCCCATAACTCTCTTCAGGATCTGTTTTGTACATTTCTGCCAGGTCTTCAGGCAGATCTTTGGAAGTACCTTCACGTCTCTATCTTCCCCCCTTCCTTGCTACTGCTTTTGAAGCCATTAACTTTAACTTGAAAGGCTTCAAAACTTTCAAAGGCTTCAAAGGCTTTCTTTTGCTGGACCAACAGGAACTGGCTTTAGGAGAGTTTATGTGATGCTGTAGAAATTCTGCAAATGAATGCAGACTATGAGAACCGAAGGATTCTCCCACGGACATGTACCTATGACATCATTAAGGTGCGAGGGAAGGGGAAGAGGTCATATGCATTCTCAGAAGGTTTTGAAGATTAATCAGTTTAGAAGACATTGACCTCATTGTGCGAAGACATTCACTCATAGATAAGAAGTTGGTTCCAGATTTGTACGAACCCACAAATTAGTACAAGTGAGGAATCTAACTACTTTATGAAGCACAAGTGAATATACTAGGCATGTTTTGAGATGCAGATTGAGAGATATAACTTGTGTGAAGATAAACTTCTTATGGTAGAAAGTGACAGAACCATGAGATCAAAAGGGGCTGTAAAAAGAAGTTTTAATTACCACACTTGGAACTGCTAGACGGAACGGGAGATGATGCCGAGCAGTTCAATCCTCCGTGCCCTAACTTGGCGACGGAAGACACCTACGGCGACGGCGGAGAGGACGATGTCCGCGATCGGCATGAAGACGGCGTTGGAGAAGTTGCGGCAGCGAAGCGCTTCGTCGCCGGCGTCGTCGAGTGCTAGCGGTGGCGCTAGGGTTCGTGCGAGGGTGGAAGAAGGAGATAATGACCGCGGTAAGTGTGAATTTATAGGCTCAGGGGCGGCACTGTGCTATTACTCAGGTGCCCCTGGTGATTCGCATCTGAGGAACGCGTGGCCAGTTTGCGGAAATTTTGGGTTTGTTCCACGTCCCACGCACGCCTGAATTGTCGGGCGGTCGTTCCTGCTTCTCCGGATTTTATGTGGAAGAATGAGCATTGAAAACGGACTTTATGGTTGTCTCTGTATCTTCTGCTGACTAGGACGCAGTGAAGACATTCGACAGTTTCAATAGAATGCATATGACTTGGAGAGATAGAATTTGAGATAGAAAGCATAGAGAGATTAGGGTCCGATCACATTCACTTAGATCAAAAGATTCAACCAAGAAGACATAGCTATAAGTGAATGTTGTAGAGGACAGAACACTAGTATGTATATATCTATATAATCAACGTAGTGAAGATAATCATGAAGACATGTTGAGTTCGAAGCCAGACCAAATGTGAAGATATTGCAAGGTAACGCCATGAGTGAAACACTTCAAAGAACGTTTGGTGGTGGCGTTACCCACCGTATAGGAAGTATTAGACCCAGACACGGCGCACAATTATCATGGCGCTCCAAAGTCAAATTCCACATTAATGTATTCACACTTAGAATGTATGTCTTCATTGATTGAAGATATACTTTACTTTGTGTGTTGCACATCTAAGTCATCAATATGCATAAGTGTTAGGATGTGTGCCTGATCACAGGACATTTGAAGATTCCAAGATATTTAGCTCACATCGTAACTTGCAAAACCTCTTCTCATCCAAGGGCTTGGTGAAGATATCTGCCAATTGCTCTTAAGTGTTGACGTGTATGATATCAATGTCTTCCTTCACAACATGATCTCTGAGAAAGTGATGACGAATTTCAATGTGCTTTGTCTTCGAGTGCTGAACTGGGTTGTTGGCAATCTTGATGGCGCTTTCGTTGTCGCAGTAAAGTGGCACTTGCTTCAGATGAATGCCATAGTCCTTGAGTGTTTGCTTCATCCACAGAAGCTGAGCGCAGCAAGATCCAGCAGCAATGTATTCAGATTCAGCAGTGGAGAGAGATACACAGTTCTGCTTCTTTGAAGACCAACATACAAGTGATCGTCCCAGAAAGTGACATGTGCCTGATGTAGACTTGCGATCAACTTTGTCACCAGCATAATCAGCATCCGAAAATCCAACCAAATCAAACTCTGAGCCCTTTGGATACCATAATCCTAGAGTTGGTGTGTGAGCCAAATATCGAAGAATTCGCTTCACAGCTAAGTGATGCGACTCCTTTGGTGCCGCTTGAAATCGAGCACACATGCAAACACTAAGCATAATATCTGGCCTAGATGCACATAAATAAAGCAAAGAACCAATCATGGAGTGGTATACCTTTTGATCGAACTCTTTACCATTGTCGTCAGGACCTAGATGATGTTTGGCTGGCATTGGTGTTGTGAAGCCTTTGCAGTCTTGCATACCGAACTTCTTCAGGCAATCTTTGAGATACTTCTCTTGAGATATGAAGATGCCATTGCGTTGTTGTCGTATTTGAAGACCAAGGAAGAATTTCAGCTCCCCCATCATGGACATCTGATATTGCTCTTGCATCATATACCCAAACTCTTAACTGTACTTCTGATTGGTGCAGCCGAAGATAATGTCATCCACATATATTTGGCACACAAACAGTTCACCATCATATGTCTTCGTGAAAAGAGTGGGATCCAGGGAACCAGGTATGAAGCCTTTGCTCTTCAGGAAGTATTTGAGTGTGTCATACCAGGCCCTAGGGGCTTGTTTGAGGCCATTCAGTGCCTTGTTGAGCTTGTATACCATGTCAGGATGTTTTGGATTTTCAAAGCCAGGCGGTTGTGCAACATACACTTCTTCTTCAATCTTGCCATTGAGAAAGGCACTTTTCACATCCATTTGATATAGAAGTATGTTATGATGATTTGCATAGGCCAGCAGTATGCGTATGGCTTCAAGCCTAGCCACAGGAGCAAATGTTTCATCAAAGTCAATGCCTTCCACTTGAGTATATCCTTGAGCAACGAGACGAGCTTTGTTTCTGACAACTTGACCTTGCTCATCTTGCTTGTTGCGGTATATCCATTTGGTGCCTATTATGTTGTGCTTCCGTGGATCAGGACGCTTAACCAGTTCCCATACATTATTCAGCTCAAACTGTTGAAGCTCTTCTTGCATAGCTTGAATCCATTCAGGTTCCATGAAGGCTTCTTCAACTTTCTTGGGTTCTGATACTGATACGAATGCGAAATGCCCACAAAAATTTGTTAGCTGAGTTGCCCTTGAACGAGTGAGTGGACCAGGTGCATTGATGCTGTCAATTATTCTGTCAATCTGCACTTCATTGGCAACACGAGGATGTACAGGGAGAAGACTTTGCTCTTGCTGATCTGCGTTGTTGTTGGGAGGAATGTCTTCAGGCTGAGCATTTTCTTCATGTTGATCAGGTGCTGAGATGATAAGTTCTTCTTCTGGATGAGCTTCAGAAGGTATAATGTCTCCAGTTCCCATAAGCTTGATTGATTCACTAGCTGGAACTTCATCTAGCACATTTGGCAGTTGCTCTCTTTGTGAACCATTTGTCTCATCGAACCGCACATCCACTGTTTCAACCACTTTGTAATGAAAAAGATTGAAGACTCTGTAGGAGTGTGAATCCTTTCCATATCCAAGCATAAAGCCCTCATGTGCTTTTGGTGCAAACTTTGAGGTGTGGTGTGGGTCCTTGATCCAGCATCTTGCGCCAAATACTCTGAAGTAACTGACATTTGGCTTCTTGCCAGTTAGGAGTTCATAAGATGTCTTGTTCAGAAGCTTGTGAAGATAAATTCGATTGATTGTATGGCATGCAGTGTCAATGGCTTCAATCCAGAATTTTCTTGGATTCTTGTATTCATCTAGCATTGTTCTGGCCATCTCAATGAGTGTTCTGTTCTTGCGTTCGACGACGCCATTCTGCTGTGGCGTGTACGGAGCTGAGAATTCATGTGTGATGCCCAAGGTATCAAGATATGTATCAAGGCCAGTGTTCTTGAATTCAGTGCCATTGTCACTTCTGATGTGCTTTATCTTGGCGCCAAAATTGTTCATAGCTCGGTTGGCGAATCGTCTGAAGACATCCTGCACTTCAGTCTTGTAAAGGATTATGTACACCCAAGTATATCTAGAGTAATCATCAACAATGACAAAGTCATAGAGGTAAGCAGTAGTAGTAAAAGTTGAGTAGTGAGTGGGACCGAAAAGATCCATGTGGAGCAGTTCGAAGGGTTGTGTAGTAGTCATGATTGTCTTCGAAGGATTTTTTGCCCTTGTCATCTTCCCTGCTTCACAGGCACCGCATAAGTGATCTTTCTTGAACTTGACGCCCTCGATGCCTATGACATGCTTCTTCTTCGCAAGGGTGTGGAGGTTCCTCATGCCAACATGCCCAAGCCTTCGATGCCAAAGCCAGCATTCTGAAGCTTTTGCAAGAAGACATACTGCAAGTTGTGGCCCTGCTGAGAAATCTACCACATAAAATCATCTTTCTGATACCCTTCAAACACTAGAGACTTGTCAGATTCCATTAGTACTAGGCAACGATATTTTCCAAACATTACGATCATGTTCAAATCGCAAAGCATTGAGACAGACATTAAGTTGAAGCCAAGGGATTCAACAAGCATGACTTTATCCATGTGTTGATCCTTTGAGATTGCAACTCTACCTAGACCCAATACCTTACTTTTACCAGTGTCAGCAAATGTGATGTGGCTCTTGTCGGATGGACGTAAGGTTGAGTCCATAAGAAGGCTTCTTTTGCCAGTCATGTGATTTGTACACCCACTATCAATAATCCATTCTGAAGACTTTGAAGTCGCTGGTGTCGTACCCTATAGTGCAGTTAGGGGGATAGGCTTCATGAAGGGAATTGTGAAGCAAAAACATTTGACGAACCAGTGGGTTATGAAAACTTAGATCCAGATTAGGACTAATAGGGAGAGTAGCATGCGATTCAGGAACGAAGTACATAATGATGCCATTCGGGCATTTTATCTTGCGCCCTACAAGATTTTTAAGGTCCCCAGCAATAGCGTCAGAAGATTTTGTTTTTGTGCTGGAGACCTTTCCCTGCAAAAGAGAGTTAAGCTTTCTTAACCACCCACATCTTCAAGGGTGGCTTAGAAGCAATAAGTCTAAGTGCAGCATCTGAGAATTTTGGCTTTGAAGCCTTAGCAAACAGTCTTGCAGGTGGACAATAATACTCATAGGAATAAGCAGAATAATTTTTGGTCATATGAACATGACGGTTCGATGAACCGCTCTCATATTCATATGCCTGAGTATGGTTTCCTTGCAAACCATTTGCGTTAGTGTGACTCAAGTGAGTCCTCTGTTTGTATGAAGCCTTTGGGCCGTATGAAGCCTTTGGTCTGAGGTTTGTCTTCTTCAAGTGAGGTGTCATGAAGACATTCACAGGAAGATTTTCCAGACACTTTTTCGGAACCCATATCTTCTTCATAGGCGGTCCATTCCTGCAGTTAGTACCAATGTACCTGGCAAACACTTCACCATTCTGATTCTTAAACAGTTTATAGTTTGCATCAAAGGATTCATCAATGATAATGGGGTTAGCACAAGTGAAGCCAGATAAATTGGATGGATCTGCTGAAAGTTCCTTTGCAGCAACCCATGTGGTTTTGGGGTACTGCTCGGGTTTCCAGTAAGAGCCATCTGCATTTATTTTCCTTACGAACCCAACACCCTCTTTCCTAGGGTTTCGGTTCAGAATCTGCTTCTTGAGGACATCACATAATGTCTGATGTCCTTTAAGACTTTTGTGCATCCCTGTTTCAAGAAATGTCTTCAACCTAGCATTCTCATCAGCAATAGCAGTGGTATCCTCAGCAGAGGGGTTAGTTACCACATCAACAGTTGAAGATATTGCAACAGCAGTAGCAGTGGAACATTCAGCAACAGAAGTAGCATTATCATGCTCAATGCATTTAAGACATGGTGGTTCAAATCCTTCCTGAGCGGAACTGATCTGTTCGGTGCGAAGTGACTCGTTTTCCTTTTGAAGATCTTCATGAGCCGCTCTCAATTTCTCAAGTTCTTGCTTCCTTTGAAGATAATCATAGGAAAGCTTTTCATGAGTTGTTGAGAGAGTATCAAGACGATCCTCAAGTTCCTGATACTTAACGTGAAGATTTTTTATGTCTTCAATTAAGGATTCAGATCGAGTCATTTCAGCACCCAACAGATCATCGCTTCTGTCTAACAGTTTTTGAATATGTTCCATAGCTTTCTGTGTTCAGTTGCAATTTTAGCAAGTGTTTTGTAGCTGGGTTTTGAATCACAGTCAGAGTCATCGTCACTAGATGTTTGATAGCGAGTAGTGCGTGTATTTACCTTGGCACCGCGTGCCATGAAGAAGTAGGTAGGAGTGGAGTCGTTCTTGTCATTTGCGTCGGTGTTGGTGATGCAGTCATTGTCTTCAGTGTTGAAGATGGACTTGACGACGTATGCTGTAGCCAGACTCGCAATGCCAGAATCAGACTCCTCCTCAGACTCCTCCTCTGAATCCATTTCCTTGCCAACAAACGCATGTGCCTTGTCAGATAAGCTCCTCTTGTGTGATGAAGACTTTGAGGAAGACTTGGAAGACTTGGAAGAAGACTTTGAGTATTTCTTCTTCTTCTTGTCGTCAGAATCATATTCCTTGCTCTTCTTCTTCCTTCTGTTCTCATTGTCCCACTGTGGACACTCAGAGATGAAGTGTCCAGTTTTCTTGCACTTGTGACATGTTTTCTTCTTGTAGTCATGAGCAGAAGCTTCATCATTCCTTGAGCTTGATCGTGAAGGTTTTCTGAAGCCTTTCTTCTTGATGAATTTTTGGAACTTCTTCACTAGCATTGCAAGTTCCCTTCCAATGTCTTCAGGATCATCAGAACTGCTGTCAGATTCTTCTTCAGATGAGGAAACAGCTTTTGCCTTCAAGGCACGAGTTCGCCCATAGTTTGGACCGTAGATGTCTCTTTTCTCAGAAAGCTGAAACTCATGTGTGTTGAGCCTCTCAAGTATGTCAGACGGATCGAGTGTCTTGAAATCAGGACGTTCTTGAATCATCAGGGCTAGGATGTCAAACGAACTATCAAGTGATCTCAGCAGCGTCTTGACGATTTCATGTTTGGTGATCTTAGTGGCGCCGAGGGCTTGAAGCTCATTTGTGATGTCAGTGAGCCGGTCAAATGTGTGCTGGACATTCTCATTGTCATTTCGCTTAAAGCGGTTGAAGAGGTTGCGAAGAACACTGATTCTTTGATCTCTATGGGTTGAGATGCCTTCATTGACCTTGGAGAGCCAGTCCCAGACCAGCTTGGATGTCTTCAAAGCACTCACACGGCCATACTGTCCTTTTGTCAGATGGCCACAGATGATATTTTTGGCAGTAGAGTCCAGTTGAGTGAACTTCTTAACATCAGCAGCAGTGACACCTTCTCCAGCCTTTGGAACGCCGTTCTCGACGACATACCATAGGTCGACGTCATGGCTTCAAGATGCATGCGTATCTTATTCTTCCAGTAGGGATATTCAGTTCCATCGAAGACGGGGCACGCAGCGGAGACTTTGATTATCCCTGCAGTCGACATAGCTAAAACTCCAGGTGGTTAAACCGAATCACACAGAATAAGGGAGCACCTTGCTCTGATACCAATTGAAAGTGCGTTATATCGACTAGAGGGGGGTGAATAGGCGATTTTTATGAAAGTCTTCAAAACGTGGGAGTTATGAAGACAAACGGCGAAGATTATGCCTATCACTATGCAGCGGAAGTTAGATTACACTAGGCAAGCCATGGTCAAGTATTCAATAGAGTGAAAGCACAAAGACAAACAGCTGCAGTGTAATAAGGATCAGGTAGGAAGAAGTTATAAAGCCAAACAGATCATACATTCATGTTGTGAAGACAAAAGATAGAGCAAGCATGCAATGGCTTCACAATGAGTAACAGTAAGAAAAAGGAAGTGAAGATAAAACCAGTGACTCGTTGAAGTCAATGATGTGTTGGACCAGTTCCAGTTGCTGTGACAACTGTACGTCTGGTTGGAGCGGCTAGGTATTTAAACCTAAGGACACACAGTCCCGGACACCCAGTCCTGAACACGCAGCTCAGGACACCAAGTCCTCACCGTATTCTCCTTGAGCTAAGGTCACATAGTCCTCGCCCAATCACTCTGGTAAGTCTTCAAGGTAGACTCCCAAACCTTCACAGACTTCGTTCACTGGCAATCCACAATTTCTCTTGGATGCGCTGAACGCGACGCCTAACCGTCTGGAGGATTCACAGTCCTAAAGTGTAATAAGTCTTCAGATCACACAGACAAGAAGACTTAAGTGATGCCCAATTTACTCTGGCTCTGGGTGGTTAGGGCTTTTCTCCTCGCTAAGAATTTTCTCTCAAAGGCTTCGAGGTGGGTTGCTCTCAAACGACAAAAGCCGTGCACTAAAATCTGAGCAGCCAACCGTTGGTGGTTGTAGGGGGGTGGGCTATTTATAGCCACTTGGCAACCCGACCTGATTTGTCCGAAATGACCCTGGGTCACTAAGGAACTGACACGTGTCCCAACGGTCAGATTTCAAACTCACACGACAACTTTACTTGGGCTACAAGCAAAGTTGACTTGTCCGACTCTGGACAAGATTCGCTCTCATTGTCTTCACTCGAAGACATAGGTTTTTGGTTTAGGCATCACTTCAGTCATTCTGACTGGTTCTCCTGGACCCCACTTAACAGTACGATGGTTCCTATGACTCAACACAAAAGAAAAAGAACTACGAAAGATCTAAGTCTTCGAGCTTCATAGGCTTCATATCGTGTCTTCTCTTGTCATAGTCTTCAATGTGAATATCTTCATATACCCCCTTTGACTTCAATGTCTTCATACATTTTTAGGGGTCATCTCTGGTAGTAAAACCGAATCATGAGGGACTTCTACCTGTGTTATCCTGCAATTCTCACAAACACATTAGTCCCTCAACTAGGTTTGTCGTCAATACTCCAAAACCAACTAGGGGTGGCACTAGATGCACTTACAGCGAGGACTATGTGACCTTAGCTCAAGGAGAATACGGTGAGGACTTGGTGTCCTGAGCTGCGTGTTCAGGACTGGGTGTCCGGGACTGTGTGTCCTAAGGTTTAAATACCTAACCGCTCCAACCAGACGTACAGTTGCCATAGCAACTGGAACTGGTCCAACACATCATTGTCTTCAACGAGTCACTGGTTTCATCTTCACTTCCTTTTACTTACTGATCACTCGTTGTGAAGTCATTGCTTGTCTGTTCTATCTTTTGTCTTCACAACGTGAGTGTATGATCTGTTTGGCTTCATAGTATCTTCCTACCTGATCCTTATTACACTACAGCTATTTGTCACTGTGCTTTCACTCTGTTGATACTTGACCATGGCTTGCCTAGTGTAGTCTAACTTCCGCTGCATAGTAATAGGCATATCTCCACTGTTTGTCTTCATAACTTCCACGTTTTGAAGACTTTCATAAAAATCGCCTATTCACCCCCCCCCCTCTAGTCGATATAACGCACTTTCAGAGAGGCACGGCCATGACTCTCGCTAAAGCACAACTGTGCCTCTCGCAGAAGGAAAAAAACAGAAAATGTGTTTTTTTCGTTTCCGAGAGGCACGGCCGTTACTCTTGCAAAGTCACAACCATGCCTCCCGCGGAAGAAAAAAAAAATAGAAAACATGTTTTTTTCCTTTTCCGAAAGGCACGGTCTTGACTCTCGCGAAAGCACAATTATGCCTCTCGTAGAAGCAAAACCGTGCCTCTCGCAAAAGGAAAGGACAGAAAGCACATTTTTTTCGTTTTCGAAAGGCACAGCCGTGAATCTCGTGAAAGCACAACCGTGCCTCTCGCAGAAGAAAAAAAACAAAAAACGCATTTTTCTGTTTTTGGAAGGCACGACTGAGGGAGTCCTGGATTAGGGGGTGTCCGGATGGCCGGACTATACCTTCAGCCGGACTCCTGGACTATGAAGATACAAGATTGAAGACTTCGTCCCGTGTCCGGAAGGGACTTCCCTTGGCGTGGAAGGCAAGCTTGGCGATACAGATATTCAGATCTCCTACCATTGTTACCGACTCTATGTAACCCTAACCCTATCCGATGTCTATATAAACTGGAGGGTTTTAGTCCGTAGGACAACATACACATCAACAATCATACCACAGGCTAGCTTCTAGGGTTTAGCCTCTCTGATCTCGTGGTAGATCTACTCTTGTACTACCCATATCATCAATATTAATCAAGCAGGACGTAGGGTTTTACCTCCATCGAGAGGGCCGAACCTGGGTAAAACTTTGTGTCCCCTGCCTCCTGTTACCATCCGGCCTAGACGCACAGTTCGGGACCCCCTACCCGAGATCCGCCGGTTTTGACACCGACATTGGTGGTGAGACCTTCCTCCCCGGACAGATCTTCGTCTTCGGCGGCTTCGCACTGCAGGCCAATTCACTTGGCCATTTGGAGCAGATCGAAAGCTACGCCCCTAGCCGTCAGGTCAGATTCGGAAGTTTAAACTACACGGCTGACATCCGCGGGGACTTGATCTTCGATGGATTCGAGCCACTGCCGAGCGCGCCGCACTGTCCCGACGAGCATGATCTAGCTCTGCCGCCGAACAGTGCCCTGGAGGCCGCACCCACATCGGCTCCGATCCTTAATTCGGAGCCAACTGCGCCGATTGAGGATGGGCGGTTGGACGCCGCCTCGGGGGCTGCGATCCCAATGGCGATCGAGCCGAACACCAGCCCCGCACTCCGCGAGACTCATGATTCCAAGGAGTCGGACTCCTCTCCGGACTCCGAACCATTCGCGCCTCTGCCAATCGAATCCGATTGGGCGCCGATCATGGAGTTTACTGCTGCGGACATCTTTCAACACTCGCCCTTCGGCGATATTATAAAATCACTAAAGTCTCTCTCTTTATCAGGAGAGCCCTGGCCGGATTACGGTCAGCGAGATTGGGATGCGGACGATGAAGAAATTCAAATCCCACCCACCACCCACTTTGTAGCCACTGTCGATGATTTAACCGACATACTCGACTTCGACTCCGAAGACATCGACGGTATGGACGCCGGTGAAGGAGACAATGAAGAACCAACGCCTATTGGGCCCTGGAACGCCACCTCGTCATATGACGTATACATGGTGGATGCACCAAAAGATGACGACGAGGAGCGGGAGGACGCACCGAAGGCTTGTTCCCTCGAAAAGCAGTCAAAGCGGCGACGCAAGCACCGCCCCAAATCCCGCCTCGACAGAAACAGTGATTACACAGACCCAGCGCTGGAGCAGGGCGAACCACTGCCGGACAACGGCAATCCGTATAATCAAACCGAACAAACAAATCCTATCAAGGATAAGGGTCCGGACGACATAACGCCGGACAGACACCCGGAGCAGCAGACTGCCCGTAAAAGGCTTGTTGCCACCGCGAGGAGCCTGAAAAAGTAGAAGCAAAGGCTCAAGGCCGGGCAAGACACACTCCAATTCAGATGGAGTAAAATACTCAGCACTGCAGCAAGGTACGGCGACAATCGCCCCTCCAAGAGCTACCCAAAGCGAAAGCTGCTACCTGAATTCGATGAGGAGGCCCCAGAACCCCCACAACCAAATATCAAAGCAACCACCTGGTCGGATAGACGACCCCTCTACCAACACAGAGCGGCATACAACGCCGCTCACAATGCAATACGCGACCCCTGCGAGGGCTCGCACCCAAAGGACGGCGCAACAAGATCCATCTATGGACCACGCAAGCACGCCCCAGCATACAATGCAACACAACAAACATCCGAACAACGCGGTACACCCAGCTATAGGGCCACCGCACACCCCCTATGTTTCACTGATGAGGTGCTGGACCATGAATTTCCAGAGGGATTCAAGCCCGTAAACATAGAGGCATATGACGGAACAACAAACCCTGGGGTCTGGATTGAGGACTACATCCTTCACATCCACATGGCTCGAGGAGATGATCTCCACGCCATCAAATACTTACCCCTCAAGCTCAAAGGGCCAGCTCGTCACTGGCTCAAAGGCCTCCCCGAAAGCTCCATTGGAAGTTAGGAAGAGCTCGAAGACGCCTTTCGGGAAAATTTTCAAGGGACTTATGTCCGACCTCCGGATGCGGACGATTTGAGTCATATAACTCAACAGCCCGAAGAGTCAGCCCGAAAGCTTTGGAACAGGTTTCTTACTAAAAAGAACCAGATTATCGACTGTCCGGACGCCGAAGCCTTGGCAGCTTTCAAGCATAGGGTCCGTGACGAATGGCTCGCCAGACACCTCGGCCAAAATAAGCCGAGAACGATGGCCGCATTAACAAACCTCATGACCCGCTTTTGCGCGGGCGAGGACAGCTGGCTAGCCAGATGCAGCACCAGCGATCCCAGTACATCTGAAGTTAGAGATGGAAACGGGAAATCACGGCGCAACAGCAATAACAAACGTCGGATTAAAGAAGACAGCACAAAGGGCACGGCAGTAAATGCCGGATTCAAAAGCTCTCGACTAGGTCAAAAGCCGCCCCCTAAAGGCACCAGGGATGAACTGTCCAGCCTCAACAAAATTCTGGACCAAGTATGCTAGATCCATAGCACCCCTAGTAAACCCGCTAATCATACCCACAGAGAATGTTGGGTCTTCAAGCAGTCCGGCACGCTCAACGCTGTACACAAGGGGGAGGATACACCAAGTGAAGACGAGGACGAGCCTCCCAAACAAGACATGGCGGAACAAAAGAAATTTCCACCAGAAGTCAAAACAGTAAACGCGTTACACATGATCAAGGAAAAAAACAATGCGGCACTCTCAGGAAAATATACCCAAGTGCCTGCCACCGCGAAGTCCTGCCACTGGTCGTCTCAACCGATCACTTTCGACCATCGCGATTACTCAACAAGTATCCGACACGCAGGATGGGCTGCCCTGGTATTAGACCCAGTAATTGGCGAATATCACTTCACACGAGTCTTGATGGACGGCGGCAGTAGCCTAAACCTAATATATCAGGATACAATCCGCGGGATGGGGTTAGACCCAACACAAATTCGCCATAGCAATACTACCTTTAAAGGAGTAACGCCAGGCCCAGGGGCTCGTTGTACAGGCTCCCTCTCATTACAAGTTACATTCGGCTCCCCCGATAACTTCCGTCACGAGCATTTAACTTTCCACATCGCTCCGTTTCAAAGTGGCTATCAAGCACTGCTCGGACGCGAAGCTTTCGCTCGCTTTAATGCAATACCACACTACGCCTCCCTCACACTCAAGATGCCCGGTCCATGTGGCATCATTACAGTGCACGGAGATATCAAGCGCTCTCTGCGCGCCCAAGAGAGTGAGGCTGCCTTGGCAGCCGAACATTAAAGGCGTCCGGACCAGCGATCGAGTCCGGTGCCGCTATTTACACCGAATAAGTAATCACACCCCTATTTGTCAATACAAGGGGCTCAACGCGCGCAGACAAGTGGCAATTTCTTATCATCTTCAATTATACATGGTTTCTTTAAAAACTATCTTTTTGCACGACAACTTTTTCACTTAACTTCCTCTCTTTTACAGACGATCATCGTGCTACACCCGTCCAGGATACGGCACAACGGAGACACAGGCATAGACGTGCAGCAGGGACCCGCCCAAAGGATTATTTTTAGATTAAGACCCTGCGTAAACCTTTTTTACTATCTCTTGTTGATACATATCCACCATTGTGAAGGATGCTGACGTCTTGGCATGTGGCCATGCCAGAACAATGCACGTACCTGGACACAAAGGGGCTTCTTACAAAGGCCATTATTTAGGCCCGGTTTATACCACAAAGACCGAATACCTTAGGGAGTGTTCGGCGTCGCGAGTTTGTCCCTATATGCATCAGCTCTGAATCATTGTCTTTGGTCAAATGTTGGGTTTGCCCGGCTCCTGTGTTTTGGTGCCTTACATTCCGCTTTACCGGCTAAGGTAGCACCAAGAGAACTACTGTGATTGTGCCCTGGTTCATCCGGACGAGCACCTCAGTAGAGAAAGCCGAAAACTGACTGTCATGATATAGCGTCAGACTGGTCAACCATTCGATGACCTGTGGGAATGTTAGAATTCCTCCGCCTTAACAAAGGGCCGTCTTCCGGCCAGGCATGTATGCACCCCGAGATCGTGAGAGTGCGGAGCCACCAGGGGCTATCTAGTAGCCCCACTGTCAAACTCCTATGGCTAAGTGAAAGTGTTAAAGCATTATAGTCCGGTTGCCTCGCTCGCTCCGCTATCACCTCCTTAATAGGACCAAGACGTTGGGTTAAGTGTGAACGCGTGTTTTTGCTAGCACCTCCGCATTATATGCATGGGGGTTGAAGCCGACGACTGCAATCTTTCAGGTTATACACACGTATACAAAAACGGCCGCCCAGGAGGCATCATATTACTTTCAGGCAAAAGTATAAAAATAGCCTTATAAAACTCTATAAAAGCATTTCGCTTACAATGAGATTACATATCACTCAAACATAATATTTTTTGAGCACTGGGTCTCTACCAAACGGGCACCCTCAAGAACTTCTTCAAAGTAATGCTCAGCAGCCTTTCGACCTATGGCCGAATCCCACGCTGCAACATTGGTAGCATCCATCTCCGCCCAGTATTCCTTGACACGGGCAAAGGCCATCCGTGCGCCCTCTATGCACGCCGACCTCTTCATCGCATCAATGCGCGGCACCACATCGAGTAACCGCTGCACCAAGCTAAAATAGTTGTTCGGTTTTGACCCTTCCGGCCATAACTGATCCACAATAGACCTCATGGAGAGTCCGGACAACCTATTTAGTTCGGCCCATTCGGCTAATTGGTCAGTCAACGAAAGTGGATGCTCGGGAGTATGGAATTGTCTCCAAAACAGCTGGTCTACTCCACGGTCCGTCTGACCGTAGAAGTACTTGGCCGCATCGGCAGCGCTCGCCGCCAAATCCATATACACATCCTCCGAGCTCCACAGCCGATCCAGGGGGGCATACCGTGGATCTCCGAACTTCCTCCGCAACATAAAGGATTTCCCAGCTACAATATCCTCGGCTTCCCGCAGCTCCTCCTTCTTTGCCCTCATAGCAGAGCGGAGGTCCTTTCTCGTCGCAGCAGCCTTCTCAAGGTCCGATGCCTTCGCCTGGTTTTCCTTTTCAAGAACCCGGCAACGGTCGGCGGCGGCTTTTAATTCTATGGCCATCTTGGCCATCTTGTCTCGGCTCTCGCCATGTGCGGCCTTCTCGGCTTGCAACTCTTCGGCCGCCTTTGAAGCAGCCGCATTACCCAACCTCGCTTGTTCCTTGGCTCGGGCAAGTTCGGCCCGCAAGGCTTCAACAGTGGCGGCCCCATCTGCAGTCACAATATATTAAAGATACTGGCATCATGCTACTCTTCCTATGTGACGTTCACCAGATAATGACACTTACCCTGTGCCTCGTCAAGCCTTTTGTTAACAAGCTCGATGTCGGCGTCTGCCACATCCAACTGCCGTTCTAAATGGGCAAAGTCGCTAGTCCGGTTAGCCACCGGAGCTTCCATCACCTGCACATAAAGGCAGTATGGTTATTACCTGGGAATATGATCCTCTGTTCGTCGTCGTTTCCGACGACAACCAGAGTCTCAGGGGCTGCTATCTACACAGGGCACACCTAGCATGTGCAGGACTATCATACATTCTTTTACGTACCTCAAAACCTGTCAGTAGACTCATAAAAGTTTCATGCAATCCGCTTTCGGCGGACGATATTCTCTCTATCACCGTATCCATCAGCACATGGTGTTCATCTGAGATGGCCGCTCGCCCCACCAACTCCCTCAGCACATCCGATCGTACACTAGACGGTGTCGGACTCTTTTTGTCTGCTTTCTTCGGGAGCCGGACACTGGGAGCTTCGGGGGTCAATGGGATTATCTTCTGGCCTCACCGGACTCGGAGAGGCCCTCCGCGACGACACTTCAGGGTCGCCCGCTTCCGGAGCGGAGGAGTCCGGAGGAGGCGTTTCGCTCTCCATCATCTCTGGAAGAAGATCCCCCGAAGATGAGCTCATTTGAGAGGGGCTAAGGCCCGAACTGCAAAAATATATGCAGTGGTTATCTTCTCAGAAGGAAAAGATGGCATATCTGTACTATTAAAGTATTTCGGGTCACTTACGACTCGCGGGAGAATTGATCCCCTCGCGGACTTTGTGCGGCAACGGTGCCCCCCGAGGTAGGATCCTCTGTGGGAGACTTCTTATCCTGTTTGGAAGCATCGGCTTCTGAATCCCCGGGCGCAGTTCTTTTCCTCTTCTGGTAGTCTTCCTTCATGGAGACGCTCGCTCCCTCGGCTAGAATGGGCAGCGTTGAGGGCCCGCGTCCGCCCGCATTACCCTCCATAGTATTTTCCTTTAAGGGCTCCGGGCAGGGTGCGGTCTGGAGCATCTTCTACAATACCGGATTTTCCAAACCCTCAGGGAGGGGGGCCGAACACCGAATCAACTTCGCCTTTGTTAGCCAGTCCTGGTCAAAAAGCAAACTCTCAGAAATAACTTTGTAACAAAGGAGAGATAGTATGTTCGGCCGAAAGATGCCTTAACTGTTCGGCGGCGCGATTACTACTCAGGCCCACGTCCTCGGTGATTTCCGGACACTCCACCTGAGGTCCGAAGAATGACTTGTACATCTCCTCGTGCGTCAGGCCGAGAAAATTTTGAATGACACGCGGTCCCTCGGGATTGAATTCCTATAGGCGAAGAGACCGGCGTTTGCAAGGCTGGACTTGACGAACCAGCATAACTTGTATCACCGCAACCAAACTGAAATCTCCATTGAAGAGATCCCGAATGCGGCTTTGTAGTATAGGCACGTCCTTAGCTGGGCCCCAGCTCAGGCCTCTGCTGATCCATGACATCAGTTGTGGTGGAGGGCCCGAGCGGAAAATAGGGGCGGCCGCCCACTTGGCACTTCTAGGAGCCGTGATGTAGAACCACTCCTGTTGTCACAATTCAAACACCTCTGGGATGGAACCTTTGGGCCACGGAGCTCCCGTCATCTTGCGTATTGAGGCACCTCCACACGCTGCATGTTGCCCCTCGACCATCTTCGGCTTCACTTCAAAGGTCTTGAGCTACAAGCCAAAGTGAGGGGTAACCCGGAGGAAGGCCTCGCACACGATGATAAATGTCGTGATGTGAAGAAAGGAGTCCGGAGCTAGATCATGGAAGTCTAGCCCGTAATAAAACATCAAACCCCTGACGAAAGGATCCAGAGCGAGGCCTAGACCTCGGAGGAAGTGGGAAACGAACACGACGTTCTCGTTGGGTTCGGGGGTAGGGACGACATGCCCTCGGAGAGGCAGCCGATGCAAAATCTCGGCGCTCAGATATCTGGTCTCCCTCAACTTTTTGATGTCTTCTTCCGTGACGGAGGAAGGCACCCATCGGCCTTGAAGGCTAGATCCGGACATGACTGAAGGTTCGGAGCACATGACCTGAACTTCGGGCGCTTGAGCTTGAGGTGGGGGAAGGATTCGATTGAGCACGGGAGGGAAAAATAAAAGCCTAGTCCCTTTATAAGGAGGGTGAATATCAAGCGTCCTCTCTGTGTCCGTTTGGACTTGCCTATAATCTAGGAATCCTAGAAGCGGTTGGGTTACCCACGCCCGTATTGATGAGAATCCCGGAATAAGGGGACACGATCTCTGCTTTAACAAGACGTGCCAAGGAAACCGCCTCGCATAACGCGCCGAGATGGGACAGTAAAACGGTTCGAATAAAGGCTTGGCCGTGGTGTGATGTCACACTACAGAATATGTCAGCAAATTAGATTTGTGTAAATATTATTCTCTCTATGGCAATATGTGGAAACTTATTTTGCAGAGCCGGACACTACCTTTGTGTTCAAAATCTTCTATGAAGTACTTGGAGGAGGAACCCGCCTTGCAATGCCGAAGACAATTTGCATTCCGGACTCGTCGTCATTGAAGCCTGGTTTAGGGGCTACTAAGGGAGTCCTGGATTAGGGGGTGTCCAGATGGCCGGACTATACCTTCAGCCGGACTCCTGGACTATGAAGATACAAGATTGAAGACTTTGTCCCGTGTCCGGAAGAGACTTTCCTTGGCGTGGAAGGCAAGCTTGGTGATACGGATATTCATATCTCCTACCATTGTAACCGACTCTATGTAACCCTAACCCTATCCGGTGTCTATATAAACCGAAGGGTTTTAGTCCGTAGGACAACATACACATCAACAATCATACCATAGGCTAGCTTCTAGGGTTTAGCATCTCTGATCTCGTGGTAGATCTACTCTTGTACTACCCATATCATCAATATTAATCAAGCAGGACGTAGGGTTTTACCTCCATCGAGAGGGCCCGAACCTGGGTAAAACTTTGTGTCCCCTGCCTCCTGTTACCATCCGGCCTAGACGCACAGTTCGGGACCCCCTACCCGAGATCCGCCGGTTTTGACACCGACAACGGTCATGATTCTCGCGAAAGCACAACCGTGCCTTTCGCGGAATCAAAACCGTGACTCTCGTGAAAGGAAAAAAAACTCGTTTTTCGTGCAATTTTTTTAACTTTTTTTGTCCCAAAAGCTAAGGAAGACCAGTAGAAAACCGAAATGTTGAAAAACCCGAAGAAAAACCGTTAAAAAGGCTGAAAACGTGTGCGGAAAAAGCAAAAAAAAAATCCGAAGAGAGCGCCCAAAGCGCGACACGTGGTGAATGGCTGAGAGCGCGGTAAGTGGCACTAATCGTTACGAGGCTTCCGAAGGAGTGCTCGTTAATTAGTTGCTCTCAACATATATTGAACGATGTGATCCATGGCCCGTCTAACCTTAATGTGTTGCATGCTTTTTGGGCCTATATTTTACTGTAATAATTTAAAAAGATGCAGTGCCTGCACTTGGGAGCTCCTATACGGCGCTGCAGGCGCCTGCAGCGCCCCGCGCTGGGCCAGCCCACGAACCATGGTGACTAGGGGAATGCAAAAACATCGCCAAAAAGATGAAACTAATGATGCTATCTATAGGATTTGAACCTATCACATCATGTTAACATACAGATGCCACTAGCCAGACGACCTACTTGCCATTGTTGATTAGCACAAGAGGCGACGGCATAATAACAGGGTTGCAGCACTATTTTATTCATCTACTGTACCACTTAATTTTTTTGAATTAATTAGAAAAAAGATCGTGGTTTTGAAAAAAGTTCATTGATTTTGCAAAAAAGTTCATCAATTTTGAAAAAAAGTTCACCAAATTTGAAACGAAAGTTTTTGAAAAAAGTTCACCAGATTTAAAAAAAAGTGCATCATATTTGAAAAAAGTTCACCGGATTTGGAAAAAAGTTCACCGGATTTGAAAAAAGTTCATCGATATTGAACAAAACTTCATCAAATTCAAAAAAAGTTCACCAAATTCGAAAAAGAGTTCACCAAATGCCAAAAAAATAGAATTAGAAAAAAGTTCCGGCAAATTTCAATTTTTCTTTAAAAAAATACTTGCGCATTGAAGAAAAAGAAAAGAAAAAGGGAAAGCTTCGCGAACAGAAAGGAATAAAAAGGTGGAAAGAAGAGAGATTGCATGACGCATGGTGGTGTCGTAGTGGTTACGTGGATTTGCTTTCTACTCCCTTTGTTCCTAAATATAAGTTTTTGTAGAGATCTTACTATGGACCACATACGGATGTATATAGATGCATTTAGAGTTTACATTCACTCATTTTGTTTTGTATGTAGTCCGTAGTAAAATCTCTACAAAAACTTATATTTAGGAACGGAGGAAGTATATGGAGTGGTCTTGAGTTCGAAGCTGGGTCACGCTGCTTTTTTTTATCCTTTCCAGAAAAGGAAAAACGTAGAACGGGCCGGCCCAGCTCGGACTGCTGCAGGCGCTCGTGCCCACGGGCTTGGTCTCGCAGCCCGGGGCAGGCGGCATGCCAGGCACGCCCACTTAGCCACGTGCCATGCCGGCCCATCAGTGTGGGGCACGCGGGCTAATGGGCTGGCACGCCTGCCCGGACAGGTTTGGTCCAGACCGGCCACCACTCTCGTTGTCTCCCAGACCCCCCAAATCGATTGGGTTGGGTTGGGTTGGGTTTGCGGGTGGACCGATGACGGTGGCCGCCGCACGCTGCCTCATTCTCACCCCCACCATCTCCTCCTCCGCCGCCGCGCTCCGGCTCCCCCGGATCGCCCGCCGCCGCCCGCTCTCCTGCTCGGCCTCGCCGCTCGCCGTGTTCGCCACCATGGACTCGCCGCCCGAGGGCTACCGCACCAACGTCGGCATCTGCCTCGCCGACCCCTCCCTCACCAAGGCACCCCTCCCCCCCTCGTCGTCCCCGTTGACAACCCTCGATGCCCCCCTCTCTCACTGATCGCTTCTCTCCTCCTGCAGATTTTCTCCGCGTCCAGGATCGACATCCCCACCGCGTGGCAGATGCCTCAGGTACTCCTGTTCTACTGGCAGTGGAACTTGTTGTTCAGTTAGCCTAATCATGGATTACTATTGTCAGTACTGCATCCTGGTACACATAAAACCAACCCTAGTTGATTCGCCTGGTTGCTCCGTGTCGCTGCAGGGTGGAATAGACCCAGGGGAAGAGCCGCGAGCAGCTGCCGTTAGGGAATTGAGGGAAGAAACTGGTGTTAGATCCGCCGAGATCGTCGCCGAGGTCAGCCGCCAGCTCTTCACAAGTTCTTACCATCATGATTTACTTCCAAGCATAGCAGAAATGAAATCGATAATCCATAGATGACCTATTTCAACTGTCCCAAATAGTGATAAATCTCTAGTGTCTCTCTGCTCTCAGTATGCAAGTGGAAGAAATTGTTTTCATAACCAAAGGTTTCTTTCTGATCGCGTTGCGTGTGTCCGTGCAGGCCCCCAATTGGTTGACATATGATTTCCCCGCGGATGTCAAAGACAAGCTGAATGCTAGGTGGGGAACAAACTGGAAGGGCCAGGCTCAGAAGTGGTAAGCCTGCTGGATTGCTTCAGCTAAGAATGATGCTTAGCAACAAAAGTTTGTTGTTGCATTTCTACCTGTTTCAACCTGAAAGGAAAGTCCTACAAGAATCATTTTACTGCACAGGCATAGCAGTTGGCACTTGACAAACAGAATACTCCAACCCCAAGATACAGCCGCGGAGCCATATCCATTGCACAACTCTCTCTACCAAACCACCACACTATTATTCATGCCATGTAGCGATTCACGAAGTAAATCTGATGTCAGTTAAGTTGTCAGCAAAATCCATTAAAAAATATGTCACACCATAAGTGTCCATGATGTTATCATAACATGCCTTACTATATGCATCCATACTGACACCTGAACATGCTTCATTATCCATTAAACTTTATGCATTATAGGCTTACAGCTACTGTGGAAGATTATATATCCTGTAGTTGTATGTAACATACATGTTACAAATCCATTTCAACCTTTTGTATTGTTAGAAATCAGAGAGTTTAACACCTTATACCTAGCATGATGCTCCTCAACATTTGAACCTGCAATTGTTAATAAGTCATTTTACTGGATGCACTTGTATGCATGTGCGGAGTATGCTGTGCACACTTGTCTTGCACAGTGTGCATGTGCACACATGTCTCCAGTTGTAGTACATTGGAAAAAATTATATGAGATGCATAGACCAAAATTCAATACGAAGCTCGTTATGAGGGCATGTGTAGGAAAGTCTGAGGAGACATTAAACTGTGAGATGAACATATTGAATCTATCCAACCACTCACATGCATCGAAGGTCATGCTTGTACTGATCTGAAGTTTTCGTAATGCATCCGTTGGTACGAAGCTTCCTAATGAATTGGAATCCAGGACATGTAGTCCCCCGTAGCCTGTAATGGTTAGTCAATTTTGGTGTCCAGGAGAACTGTTGAATCCCTAGTGCTCAATTGTTAAGCTGATGGAAGTCAAAACACAGAACTTAGTGCAGTAAGGTCGAGTTATATCTTTATGTTGGATTCAAATAGAAACGCAATTCATGTGTTAGTAAGTGAAACTCTTTCTAAAAGTTATACTCCCTCCGTTCACAAATATAAGATGTTTTGGATATTTCAATATGGACTACATACGGACTGAAATGGGTGAACAAACACACTAAAATGCGTCTATATACATCCGATTCAGAAAAAAGTTAGAACATCTTATAATAGTGAACGAGGGAGTACCTTTGATGTTATCTTCTGATTCTGTCTAATGATTTAATATTGGATACATTCCTATTATCTTTCACAAAGGGTCATGTCACTGACTGGTATAAATTTTATGGTTGGTAGTTGGTATGTGTGGCTATCCAAAATTGGGCTGGAGATATTTCCATGGATGTATCTACAGTGGCCAGCCTGCTTATGCCATCTCCTCACCTCTCTCAAACTCTTCCATATAGTCTTACATTTGGGGCCTATACCTGTCATTTAGGCCTAGTCAGACTTGTGTAAGTTAGAAGTTGGTCGGACGTTTCTTATTCAGAGATAATTACTGTCAGTGAAATAATCAATTTCTGCCCATCGTTCTTTATTGAAATATCAATCAAAATACGCAAGACATTTAGCAGTTAATCAGATCTGGATGTTAACTGTGGACTTCAAATGAGCAGGTTTCTATTTAGGCTTACCGGGGGTGATGACGAGATCAACCTGATGGGCGATGGATCTGAGAAGCCAGAGTTCTCTGAATGGGCATGGATGACCCCTCAGCAAGTGATTGAGAAGGTGGTCCATTTATTCCAGCTCGATAATAACACCCGATCCCTCCTGTTTATTGAATCTGGGGCGCCTACTAACACAGTTTCCATGTCGAACTCACACACAGGCTGTTGATTTCAAGAAACCTGTCTACGAGGAGACACTGAAGCACTTCGCCCCATATCTACAGTCAGATCCAACGGCTTCGTCGTAGATTTGCGCAGCCACCCACAAGTTCCACATATCTAGAGCTGTGCGTGCCATCAATAATTTGTCGAAAATGTACTGGGGCCGCGCGAGTATTTCTAGAACGTCTGGCGTGTCGCCAACACCGACTGTTATCCCAGCATTGGATCCCGATAGCCTGATCATGCTCAACGAGGTGCGTGCGTTGTTACACAATAATAATATCCTGGCTACAGTTCCCTTCTACCCGCCGTCTGTTTGGTTTCTAGTTGTGGCAAATCTTGGTGCCATGCAATGCAACATGGACACCAGCAGGGCCTGCTATTCTTGCCAGGAGAAAACAGCATCGCTGCCCCTGTCATACAGGCGCCTGTCGGAGCCGCGGCTGAGATCAACAGGTAGGAGAGCCTTCTTGAGCTCTTGTTATGTCCCGACGCCCCGATTCTGGTAGCGACGGAAATGATCTTCAGGGACCAACAAATGCCTGAACTGAAGCGCCTTGGCTGTTGGCCAGGGCCTTTTGCTTTGTTGTGGTTTGGTGTGAGAGCACGGGGAAGGACAATGTGCCCTCCACGCTTTGTCCCGTGTGGTCTCTCGGCGCCCGCCATGATACTGTCTGTGAGCCGTGTCCCGTGGCCATGGTAGTAATGGCATGCGATGTGGTTTGGTTAGGTTAGGGAGGTGGATGGATGGGGATCGGCGGCGGCGGCGGCGCGCGTGGAGCATGGGAGCTGTTAAATGCCGTCCGTTATAAAGTTTGGTTGGGTCTCCTCGCCGGCGGGAAGGAAAGCAGCTGGGAGGAGTCCATCAATGTTTCGCTGTGCGTTCGTCGGTGGCCGGCGTCCTTTCGCCTTGCCTTTCCTCTCCTCTCCTCTCCTCATGAGTCTTCCAAGTTTGCTGAAAAATTCATCATCAACAGTTCAACACCAAGGCATGGCAGGGCAGCACCTGGGGCCCACGACCAATCTCTATCTCTCTCATCTCACTCACAGTGGTTTTAACTTGACTAGAAGCAGGTGGCGCCATCCCGTGGCCAGGGAACCGGACCGGACCAAGAGGGAGTCGCCATTGCCAAGTGGCAGCAAGCAGACCCGCCATGTGAGATGGAGGACAAGGAGGCCGCACAAGCACAAGGGAAGCTTCAATGATTGCCGTGCCGCTGCCGCTGCCGCTGCGTCCGTCCTCCAGAGCTTCTCCTGTGCCGCCCACATGTCCATGTCCACGCATGTCTCTCCCTCCACATGCACAACCAGGCAGACAACACAGCCCTCTCATCAGATTAATCAATCACAAGTAGGGTAATAATTCCCGCGCACCTACGTACGTGACCACCATACATGTGCGACTGTGTGTGTATGATACCACATGCGCGTACACTGTGTACATGTGACTACTTTCTTCCTAGTGTCTATACGTACGTATGTATGTATGTATGCCTACTTGACAGAGAGAAGAAAGCTCTACATTCCTAGCCGATAATGCTGACGGCCCAACCAACAGCAACGTGTATCCAAACGTTTCCCTTTTTTTTCCAGGATGTATCCGAGGCCGGACGTAGGGCTTGATGCAGATGGGCCACCTGACTGAGCGACTGATTGGAACCATAACTACCCGTGATGTACACATACACACATACATACACGGCCGGTACCGTGGCGTACAGTACAGTACAAATACGACGGACGGCGACAAGAGCGCAGGGCGGCAGGCAGCACAGGTGTGCGGTCTCATTATACGTGACGCATACATACGCTCTGCACTACAAACGTGCTGTGACCAGAACCATCTCGCAAAGACATCAGCTAGCGATGATGGCTTTTTCTCAAAAAAAAAAAAACCAGTATAAGACATCGGTACTGTTCCTCACTCCACACGGAATCTACACTACGCTGCCTGCCTCTCTAGTTAGCAGCCTTAGACCAGCCTTCACTAATTGCTCGCCAGCAATGGCGTCCGGATCAAGATTGACAAAGGACGGAGCATCTCACGTGGAGGGTACAGCCGTGCAAAGCGCGGCATTATTCTGACCTAATGCACGCTTGTACATAGAGTGCCAAACACTTAATGTGTGTACTGCTAACTTGCTGTGCAACATCTCTAGGCTCTCTGCTTCTTTTTTTCTTTTTCTTTTTTGGTGAAACCAAGATGTCTAGGCTCAGAACAGTATCACGAGCACTGCTGACCGGACTAATTAGCAGCCGCTAAGATAAGATAAGCATAGAGCACCAGAGGTCGCTTTTGCTCTACTCCGTCGGCCACACAGTTATTGCACGCCAGCTGGGACGACAGCCACGTGGCCAGACATACACATCATCATCATTAAACAACAAATCATCGATGTCGTGGATGATTCCTCGACAATGACACTTGATTAACCCGGGTAATTACACTCGCTTTCAGCGCCACGGAGAAGAAAAAGGCCATTACAGCCATCACTGGAGTCACTTTCAGCCCAGGAAGAAGATTCCTAGCAACCAACGTCAGTGGTTAATAGGAGTATATATGCAAGTGAGCAACAGCTAAGCAAGAATCAGTGGCTTCACATCAAGTGTGGATTTTCAACGGCCACTTGTCAGATAACTACAGCTGCAGAACAGAACCTGAATAAAGATCAGCATTCATATGTTGTTACCTCCAGCCAGCCAGCTACTGGTGCTGCACATTTGTTTGCTTGCTTGCTTGCTTCAATGTTGGTGGTAGATTTGTTTTGTAGCAACAATAATTGAAGTGTTATTATTGTTATATACAATGGGGCATGGGAGATCAAGTGTGTAGATAGAGCCTGAGAAAAGTGGTGCAAGCCTGGAGTGGTACTTGCTGCCCCCTCAACAGTACATTCATGGCCCATGAATCATGGTGGATGGCATGGAGGATCACAGGTGATGTCCCCCTTTGGCCTCTGCAGCATGAGCCATGAGCATGAGGAACCAGATGCCAGATGCCATTGCAAAGCAAAGGAGGAGAAAATTCGGTTCCAGGTACAGGCAGTGGATCAATCAAGGAAGCATGATATGATATGATTTGATTTGATTGCTAGGTAAAGCCAGAAGCTTCAGTCTCAAGACTGGAATAATGGAAACGGCAACCAACCAATCCATCCTAAGGTAGTACCCAGTTGAACAAAAAAGTGAACAAGAACAAAAACAAGATGTCTATCTACAGCGGCGGCGGCAGAAACACAAGCACATGGACGACGACGAACTCCTTTTACTTTACCTACAAGATCGAGCGCTGTGCGAAAACAGGGGAGGGAGGTCCGGGAGAGACAATGTACTTATTTCTTGTAGACATGATGACGATGACGGCGACGATGATGCTTCACCGGCCGTCGGCGGAGGTGAAGGACTCGGCGAACCCGGCGGGCCGGGCGGGGATGCTGCCCTTGCTGTCTTCCAGGCTCAGGCTCATGATGCTCCCGTCCGTCATGCTCGCCTCCGACTCCTGCCACCCCTTCACCATCTGGAGCAGCGGCAGGTGCAGGTCGATGCCCATGTAGTCCTCGGCCTCGTTGTTGGACGGCTTCCACTTCTCCACCATGGGCACGAGCACCGTCACGGCATGGCCCATGTCCGGCCGCTGCGAGGGCTCCCGGGAGGTGCAGTGGCCGGCCAGCTCCGCGACCACCGAGATGCTCTCGAAAATCTCGTCGGTGAGCTCCAGGGTCGGGTCGATGGCTGCCCTGAACTTCTCTTCGTCCTTCCTTATCTGACCGAACCAGGACGCCAGATACCGGGTTTCCTCGTCGATACGTCTCTCGTCGATGGCGGTCATTCCGGTTATCAGCTCCATCAGCACCACCCCGAAGCTGAAAACGTCCGCTTTTGTGGTGATTTTTCCGGTCACTGCAGTGATGATGAGCAACAACTTATCGGACACACATTCAGGAATCATGATAAACAAAAATAATATGAAAATGATAAATACTTGGTAGTAAATTTCTCATCATGGAAGCTTTTATGTGCTGCATCAAAAGGTGCTTCAAACTTAAGAAAAAATGGACAAAGATACATGTTCTATTGATAGAAGAATTGGTTTATAAACTTGTGCAGTAGTAATTTGCAAGTTAGTGATCACAGGGTTCCCAGATAGAATGACTAGTTCATCAAGCATTTCCATTGTCATTATCAAATCAACTCGGCTATATCTTACATGAGGTTACTTACACTGGGATTTCAATCAGAATGACCAGTTCATCAAAAATTGCAAGATAATTGGCACATCAATTCAATTTTTCAGTTCTCTACTAAATCTAAATGAGGTTATTTACACAGCAAAGGATTCACAGGGTCACTGCATTTACTTAATAAAGCATGCTAAAAAATTAACACCTGATGGTCAGAACTAAAACAGAAGTTGCAGAACTAAGCAGGGTAAAACAAGTCAAAGTATTTCATACCAGCATATTCAGGCGCCAAGTATCCAAAAGTTCCAGCTAGTCTGGTTGCCACAGAGAAGTTCCCGTCCGGCGCAGATTTAAGGAGCCCGAAATCCGACACCTTTGCTCGGAAATCATCGCCAAGTAGAATGTTTGCCGACTTAAGATCCCTGTGAATGTAGCACTGCTGTGCGAGGGTGTGCAGATACTCCATTCCGCGAGCAACATCTAATGCGATGTTGAGCCTCTTCTTCCACGAGAGGGGCTCCAGCTCATGCTGCTTCCAGTGGAACAGATGCTTGCTCAGCGCTCCGTTGGACATGTGCTCGTAGACCAGCAGCCTTTCATTCCCTTCGATACCATAGCCCATTATCGACACCAGGTTGCGGTGCCGGACCTTGGTTAGAATGGCAATCTCTGCTTGGAACTCATCAAGGGCCTTGTTGCTGATCACCGAGGACTCCATCCTCTTCACAGCAATCATCGTGCCATCGTGCAGCACCCCTTTGTAAACGACACCGAATCCGCCACGGCCAAGCACATTATCCGGAGCAAAGTTCTTGGTGGCACAACGAAGAACCTGCACGGATATCACAAAATTGCGCGCCTCGATCATGTGGATGTCACTATCCCGGCTGCTGGTGCCGCTTGACGTCGCGCCGAAGCTGTCATTGCTTGTCATGACAATCTTGACCAAGTTGTCTGGGCCAGAACTGTTTCGGGGGTGGACGACGACGGAGGAGGTCGCCTGTGGCTGAACCGAGGACCCATTTTTCTTGCAGAAGAGCACCACAGCACCCAGTGACAGCAGAGCCACCACGCCGATCGCAACCGGAATGGTGGTAGCCAACAAAATTTTGCTCTTCTTGTTCCTTTGGCCTGGGGAGGCAGCGCCTTGGCCTTGTGAACCCGGCGCGCCAGGCGTTGTTGGTGAATGAGGGGCATCCTTGGGAGCAGAACCACCCGGCGACGTCTTCGTGTTGAAGTTGGGATTGCCGGTGAGGATGACATTCACGTCCGGTCTGAAGGCCGGCAGAGGCCCATTCAGGTCGTTCATGCCCAAATCAAGCTTCTTTAGCAGCTTGAGGCCGGTGAGGCTGTCCGGCACATGCCCGGTGAGGTGATTGCTATCGAGCCTGATGTCCGAGAGCGCAGACAGGTCTCCGAGGCTCTTGCTGATGGTGCCATTGAGGCCAGAGGACGGCAGATTGAGCACCGACACCTTGCCCTGGGAGCAGGTGACGCCCAGCCAGCCCTTGCAGGGGTCGTTCCCGGACCATGAACTGGTCAGCTTGACGGGATAACCAGCCTCGGCTTGGAACTGGAGCAATGCCATGACCTCCGGCGCGCACTTGTCCTCGGGCTTGACGGCGCAGAAGCCGTTATGGGAGGAGGTGAGGTTGCCGGACTTGAGCGCCGGGGCGGGGCCGACGAGGTTGTTGTTGTCGAGCTTGACGTCGCGGAGCAGCGGCAGGGCGGTGAGGCCGGGCGGCACGAGGCCGACGAGGTCGTTGTTGTTGAGCTTTAGGTCGACGAGCTGCTTGCAGTTGGAGATGGCGTCGGGGATGGGGCCGGTGAACTGGTTGCCGTGCAGCCACGCCTGCTGGAGGTCGGCCATCCCGGCGAGCACGTCGAGCGTGCCGGAGAGCTTGGCCTCGCCGAGCTGGTTGTTGAGCCAGAGCTTCTGGAGGCCGGAGCCGGCGAAGGTGGCCGGGATCGGGCCCGTGAGGCTGTTGTAGGAGAGGGTGAGCATCTGCAGGCCGGTCATGCCCCCGAGGAAGGCCGGGATCCCGCCGACGAGGCTGCAGTTGGTGAGGCGCAGGCTCTGCAGCTGCGGCGAGGAGGCGGCGAGCGCGGGCGGAATCTCCCAGCCGCCGGCGGTCTTGTTGAGCGGGTTGTTGTCGAGGCAGATCTCCTCGAGGCTGTCGAGGCCGTCGAAGAAGTCTTTCGGGAGGGCGTCGAAGGCGTTGTCGTTGAGGTAGGCGTGGCGGAGCGCGGCCATGCCGCGGAAGGAGGGGAGCGGGCCGGAGAGGGCGTTGGTCTGGAGGCTGAGGTCCTGGAGCGCGTCGAGGGAGGAGAAGGAGGCCGGGAGGGCGCCGGCGAGGCCGATGCTCTTGAGGTCGAGGTTGTTGACCCGGCCGGCGCGGTCGCAGGAGACGTGGGCCCACCCCTTGCCGCCGCCGTCGCCGCAGGGGTCGGCGCCCTTGGGCCAGCCGAGGACGTCCGGGTTGGTGAGGGAGCGGCGCAGGTCCTCGAGCACGGCCAGGTCGCCCGGGTGGATCGTCGCGGCCGTGGCCACCCCGCCGCCGGCGACGGCGGCGGCGGCGAGGAAGAGGAGGATGAGGAGCGGTGGCGCGTCCATGGCGTGCCGCTACGGGTCGGGGTGCATTGGCGGCGGGAGCTGGGCTGCGGCGGCGTCGGCGGTGGGGTGGGGAGGAAGGAAGGGAGGGGATGAATAGGGATAAGCGGCGAGGTGAGGGGGATTTGCCTCGGTTTCCTTCCCTTTGAGTCGCTGGCTGTGGTCGGCAGTGTCACCGGGAATGTGATGTGGGTGTGGCCTCGCCTCGCTGTGGTGTCCACTCGACCCGGCCCCGACCCGACCCGACCTTGACTCGTTTCTCCTTTTTGTCTCCTACCAGTCCTCCTCGTGCCTATTTCGCTCCTCTGTTTTCACTCGAGTTTTCCCCCGCCTTTGGCTTTATTTTATGTTGGTCACGCCACGCGGCTCTTTTCCTTCGCCTTTTGACTGTCCCTCGGCTGCTTTCGTTGGTTGTGAACGTGATTGTTTGTTTTGGTCTTTCGAGGCGTGTGTGGGCTGTTTACTTACTCTTTTGATTATAATTAAATTAGTGATGCAGCTGTTTGTGCACATGTTGAAGCTGATTTGTACTGGTTTTTTATTTTTTTTGAGCATGAGCACAGACACGAGCGCTCATATACACGCGTACACACCGCAGCACGCTATTAGGAGAGCAGAGCGGATGATTCTTTGGTGAGCGCAGGGAGGGGCGGGCAGGGCGGCGTAGGCGGGAAAAGCGCCGGAGATGGCCTGCCAAATCGGTCCGGGACAGCATGCACACCCCACCATGGGCAGGGGAGGAGGAGGCAAAAATCTTTAAAGCGCCGTGTCGGTGGCGGTCACATTCCATCTCCGTCCATCCATTGATTTACTTGCCATCTACCGTGCTGCCTGCCTGCTGATACACGGTGAAAACGTATACTACTATCCGCGTGATGCCATTGATTTACTACTTGCCATTCACCATGCTGGCTGGCTGGCTGGCTGTTAATACGCGCTCAAATAAAGATGTATCCGCGTGATCGAATCCAATCCAATCCAATCCGCGCGCAATCAATTAGTGTACGTATTATTACTGCCTGCCTGCATGCAAGCCGGCGAGTACGTACGACTGGTTGATTGCACTGCGTAATGTACTAGGCAGGTAATGAATCGAATCGAATCCCGTCAAATCAATCAGTGAAGCGGATCAATGTTTACCATGGATGCCATGCCATTGCCGTTGCCAGACAGCTGCTGCGGAAGAGAAGAAGCACCGACGGCGGCATCAGATGAGGCTGTCAGACACGCACATTCCGACGCGATGGCCGCCTGCCTGCCGGTTCGGGCGATTGGTTTGGTGCTGGCCCGGCACGCCGCTCCGCCAAGTCTTTGTCGTACCGGATCGGATGCAAACCTTCTTCTCTCCGATTTCTCCTCCCTCTCTGTCCCTCCACTTCCACTCTCCTCTCGCTGTCTGCCCACCATTTACGTTTACGTGCTTCCATTCGCTCACTCCTCACACGACCCGCGTGACAACTCACAACCACTCCCAGTGCCTCTCAACCACTCGGCCTCCCCCCACCTCCTGCGGCTCCTATGGACGTGTGACGGTGCTTGCACCCTCGCCGCCACCGCCACCCACCGCCGTTCGAAACCCTCACCGTTGCCGCCTCGTTTGCAGCTCCTGTTGTGGACGGGTCGCCGCTCCGAAATCGTCGCCTCGTAGCACCGGTTTCCAACACGTGGGCCGGCACGGTTGCAGCACGTGACTCCCATAGCCCCACGGCGTGTGCGTTGCCGTCGTAACTTCGGTTCTAGGTGGGGAAAAGAGAAGAGAGATGGGTGGCCACGGTTGCACTGCGAACACCTTCGTAGCTGGCCATGGTTGTTTCTACCTGGAGCGGCCTGAGATCGCCCGTCGCCGCACACGAGGCGGTGTCTGATAGCGCAGGCGAGCCTCGCGGCGAGTGATAGCTACCAGCCTCTCGCATCGGGGCTCTCACACAAATGAAGAAGGTTGGGGCGGCCGTGCAATGCGACTGGATTTTTTTAGAGGACCGAGAGGTGTGGCGTCCATAGATCTCCGTCTCATCACCGCTCCATCGCTATTAACCCCTTCCTCATCGAGCCTGGATGGACAACATTCATCCTTTGGGTACTCGCTTGGTGACCACATAAAGTTTGTGAAGCCTATAGAGGTGTCCTCATGGTTCAAGAGCGTGAGCGAGATGCATACAGAAGCATCTTTGTGTGAGAGTGGAGAGCGAGCGGTGAGGATTTATGGCGCTGCTTTGGAAAACGATGTGCCGTCTCTCATGTGTCCCTTTGCGTGCAATGGTCTCCACACACACGCCTCTAGTTGCATTGCTCGGTCCCAACTCTGAGAAACAGCCGATTCCAACGTTCCTTCAGAGCGAGACCCATAGGTGCTTTAAGGTTGTGCGGGGCAAGATTTTGCTGCAACTCAGGCAACCCAACACCCTAAAGTTACATCCAGTGAACCCCACCAAGCTAAATGCAATGTACCAAACACGCCCTACGGGTGAGCTTGATATTCTTCCCGCCGTTTACACGAAGAACTCTACGCGCCAAAATGAAAGTGGCAGTGCCAAATCGGCACGGGGCGTACGATACGTTTGTGTTCCTTCATTCATAGCGGTCCGAAACCGGCACGGTGCACGCCATTGATGGCGAGCAAACGAGGAGCTAGTGGACAAGCGAGAGTAGTAGTACGTGAAGTTTCCTCTTTTAATTCACTTCGTGTTCTCCTCCTCCTCCTCCTCCTCCTCCTCCTCCGTGTTCTCTTCACTCTCCTCACGTCTGGGTGTGGTGTGGTTGGGGGTTGAGGCCGCCCGGCTTCAATGATCTTCAGTGGTAGGAAGAGGACTGCCACTACTACTAAGGTAACAGTGGCAGACTGGCAGTACTAGTTGTGCCATCATGGCCATGCTTCTCTTTCTGTGATGATGGTGCTGAACTGAATGGGCGGAGTGATTAGCTTTCGGCAGTACGTACAAATTAAGCTGACGTGATTCATGGATGGACAGCAGGACAGGGTAGCCATGCATGTGGTTCAATGATTCTGTCCTTGGGAGTTCACTGCTTGATGGGAATATATACTGTGTCGGCTATGTTCATGCATGCACAAAAGAGAAGCTTGTCGATGGAGTTTTCGGTTTTGCAAACAACTGCACCTGTTTCTGTTTGTGTTTGTTTTCCTGACGGAGGAGCTAATTAATTGCGACTATATTTATGTAGTGTACATGTCACGGTGAAAGAAGAGCATGTGATCGGCAGGTTAAAATTGAAGAAAATAGTGATATTCCCTGTGTTTTTATTTACTTTGCATATTTAGCTTTGATCCAAGTCTGATGGAAGACCAGGAACCGGATGGTGTTCGATAACATCCGGACCTCGTATCTGGACTTGTGGCATCCGATCCAAGAGCATCTTCTATTGTGGGTTATCCGGGCTCCCTCCGGCGGAGACTGTCACCCGTTGCTTTAGGGCATCTCCAGCCGCGCCCCCAACAGAGCCCCCCAGGCCACTTTTTCGGCGCCGGCGCCGAAAAAACGGCCCAGTCGCGCCCCCAGGATGCCGAAAATCGCCGGTTCGGATCTTTTTTCCGCCCGGCGGTCACAGGCCGAACCCGGCGCGCTGGGGAGCAGTTGGAGGCTCTGGCGCTAGGGAAAAGCACGCCTGGCTCACACCGGCAGAGGAAAAGTCAAGGTTTTCTTCCCCCGACTCGCCTCGCACCCCCCGCGCCCTCGGCCACCACTAGCTATATCCCGGCAACGGCCGCCGCCCTACTCCGCTAGATAGCCATTCCCCGCCGGAAAATAGCAGCGCTTCGCCGTGGCAGCCCCTCCCACGGCAACTGGGCGTTTCCGGCCGCGGAGGCGCGGTTTAACGGCGGGTACACGCCCACCGAGCGCAAGGTGTTCGGCGTTTTGCCTGCCTCGGCGATGGACTCGGATGAGGAGGAAGAGCTCGCCGCGCTGCTGGAGGAGGAAGCCGCGGCCGACGTCCAGGAAGAAGAGCATCTCATGGTGCTCGCCGCCCTCGCCCAGCTGCTGGCGAGCAATGAAAAGCTGCGGCGAGGTGGCTCGGCGCCGGGGCGGATGAAAGCAAAGAACCGGCATCGTCTCCAAGGCTACTGCATGCTCTACTCCGACTACTTCGCCGATGCTCCACTTCATGGCGAGAGAACATTTCGGCGCCGTTATCGGATGAGCCGAAAACTCTTCCTCAGGATTGTGAATTCCATCCGGTAGTTCGACAACTACTTCAAGTGCAAGATGGATTGCACTGGCGCTCTTGGATTCACCTCCATCCAGAAGTGCACGACAGCGATGAGGATGCTTGCATATGGAGCTCCCAATGATTCACTCGACGACTATGGGCGCATGGCCGAGTCCACCAGCATAGAGTGTTTCTACAAGTTCTGTCAGGCAGTGGTGGCAGTCCACAATACTTGAGAACACCCAATGCGGAAGACACTGCTCGGATCCTAGCTCAGAATGCAGTAAGAGGATTTCCTGGGATGCTTGGAAGCATCGACTGCATGCATTGGAAAATGGAAGAATTGCCCATTTGGTTGGCAGGGGATGTACAAAGGCGTCAAAGGCGGTTGCAGTGTGGTGCTTGAGGCGGTAGCCACACAAGACCTCTGGATTTGGCACTCCTTCTTTGGTATGCCAGGAACTCACAATGACATCAACGTGCTGCAGTGCTCTCCTGTTTTTGCCAAGCTCGTTGAGGGCCATTCTCCTCCGGTGAACTTCGAGATCAATGGGCACCAATACAACAAGGGGTACTATCTAGCTGACGGCATCTATCCGAGATGGTCAACATTTGTGAAGACGATCTCAAACCCTGCGGCAGGAGGCAAGAACGTCTGGTTTGCGAAGCTTCAGGAGGCTTGCAGGAAGGATGTCGAGGGGGCATTTGGTGTGCTCCAATCTCGATTTGCTGTTGTTTGGTACCCCGCTCAGACCTGGTCCAAAGATCAAATGTGGGAGATTATGACTTGTTGTGTCATCTTGCACAACATGATCATCGAGAGCGAGCAAGAAGACCCAGTGTTTGACACTGAACCATACTACAGGCAGGGTCCTCTAGCCGAAGTTGATCACCAGCTACCGGCAACTTGGACTGACTATCTCAGTATGCGTCAAGAGATCTGAGACCCACAGGTGCATCATCAACTGCAGAAAGATCTGATTGAGCACCTATGGAGGCTCAAGGGGGACGCCGTGTGATGAAATACGAGTTTTTATTTTTTGAACTATATAATTTGTATTGAACTATTTGTTGTTGTACTATTTTGTTGAAATATTTGATTTTTCTGTGATGAAATATGTGGTAAGAAACAATTGTGTTGATAATTGAACGCCGAGACACGACGAAACCACGCCGAATATGGGCCTATTCTCGCCCATATGGGCCCTTTATTCGCCAAAATTGGGCTACAAAGTGGGCCAATTTCAACGCCTGGGGGCGACGACTGGGCGCAAAACCGCCCCCAGCGCCGATTGTATCGTCGGCTCGCCCCAGAGGGCGATTTTTATGCGTCCTGGAGGGGCCAACGGCTGGAGATGCCCTTAGTGATGTGCTGCTGGTGTGCAGATATCTATAGTTGATGCCTCCCTCCCTCTGTTATATTATTATTAAATACAAATGTTCAGGTGGGCGATCCATTCCTGTTGACTGCTAAAAACAAAGCTTTGATCTAAGTCAAAATTTGCAACGTTTGATCAAATTTATAGAAAAACATACTATAAAATTTTTCCGGCAATAAATATGCATAATGTGAAAATATGTTTAATGATGATTTTAATGGTCTTCAGTTGGTAAAACTTATCAAAATTTATTTGAAGACACATCTATCAAGTAAATAAACGCAATGGGAATACAATTGAGCAGGGAAAAAGGCACGCATGCATGCCATGCACAAAAAAGAAAAAGAAACTATACCAACTGAGGCATGCACCAAGGCAGTCAATGGGCAGAAACTGAAAGCAACAAGCGGTCTAAAGCGAAGACGCAAATTTCGAGAGAGTTTCGTTAGTTCAAGCAACCACGGCAGTCTCGATGATGTTATTTCAATGGTTGTTGAGTGCTGACCATCAGAATTACTACTATGGCCTCCTATATTCAATAGAAATTTTGTTGATTTTTTTTTCTTTAAAGCTCTTTGGTTTGTACGAATGAATTTCCATTCCTATGAAGGATAGAAACCAATCCTTCACATTTCAAAGATAAAAAATATTAGCCTAGAATCAATGAAAAATTCCTATCCTATGAGTCAAGTGACATCTTTTTTCTATAATTATATATATATATATATCTCATTTCTTATAGTTTTCACATTCCCATGATATTTCAATCCAATAAAGCAAAGGAGACCAACATATTCCCTACTTTATGCACAGAGTGTCAGAGTCAATCACACATGGAGCCTATATGTGCGAGTAGTACACGTGAAATGTCCTTTGATTTCTGGGTGTATATACACCTGTTATGAGGAAAAAATATATTTAAAGAAGACGATCAAAAAGTTTTAAAAGTATGCTTTATACTCTCTCCGTTCCCAAATATTTGTCTTTCTAGAAATTTCAACAAGTGACTACATACGGAGCAAAATGAATGAATCTACAGTCTAAAATATGTCTACATGCATCCGTATGTTGTGTCCAGTTGAAATGCCTAGAAAGACAAGTATTTGGGAACGGAGGGAGTATAAACTTGACTTTCTTTTGCACTAGTGTATAAATTTTCACCAATAAAAGAAAATTGTTAAGTTCAGGGAAAATAATAATAATGTTATTACAAGTCACTAGTCACATTATTTTAGTCATTTTTTGTTTTTTTAAATGAAGTCAACGGGGTTTCTATTTTAGTGGAATTTTTCTACAAGTACAATGGAATGTCAAGTTTATTTCAAAAATACTTTCAGAATTTTTACTTTTTATTATTTAATATTTTTTATATAGAGTGTATATACAATCATAGACCAACCTTTTCTGTCCATTAGTACACCACCTGCTGAACAAGATTTCCAAAAGGAAGCTTCAGGCCTGCTTGGCATACACACGCATGAGGTCAAGTTGGGCAGGTAATTTGACCGACTAATATAAAGAGTCATGCGAGTTGCGTGCGCAGCCAGTGTTTAATTAGTCATAATCGGTCGGTGCTTTGCATGTTACCGTTCCGGTATTTATGCCTGCTGTCTCGTACTCGTATATCATCCATCGAATACTTTAACGAATCCAGCTAGCTCTAGCTGTGCAGCATTTCATATGTACACACTACGCAGACATATATTCCGGTATAAACACACATGCAGACCGCGACGATCGAGCACATGTTACGTACTAGTACTAGTTAGATTGACCTAATTGCAGAGTCCTTGACTGGAGAAGGATACTGCTAGCAGACGCGGACAATTTTATTCATTTAAAATCTCCCCTTATGTGAAGATGTGTCTCCGGCGGATCTATCATTGATGGATTTGCTTGGATCCGGTCGTAGTTCATCTACGTCTGTGTTTCTTCAGGTTGGATCATTCCAATCTACGCTACTCTTCATCAGCGGCGATTGCTATTCTCTGCACTGATTCTATGGGGCCTTAGCATGACGACTTTCCGACTGTCTACTACAACAAGTTTTGCCTGACTCCGGCGGGGGAGGGGCGATGACGGCGGCATGCCTTCGCCTCGCTTCAGTGCTTGTAGTCGTCGCTAGGTGGTCTATTGACCTGAATATAATTTTTATTATTTTCTAGTGTTCGTTGTATCGTTATGATTGAAGATGAATAGATTGCAAGTTTTCTAAAAAAAAAACCCTCTCCCTTATACTCTCAAAGAAACAACGATCACCATTTCACGTTGAAGAAACGACAGGACAAAATAACGCTCAGTACATCAAAATCACGGGTGTCGCACAGGAGGTGTTCGTAGGCCGGCGGCCCAATTAAGACGCGCATTCTAGGTTTTTTTTCCTTCTGTTTGTCAGGCAATTTTCCTTAAAAAGCCTTCTTCTTCTTTTTCGATTGATTTCAAAATATTTAATTGCAATATTAAAATGATCAACAACTAATAACATGTTTGTGATTTTATAAAATGTTTTTGTACTTAAAAAAAGCTTCATGATTTTTTTAAAAGTTCTCGTTTGAATGTTTTTAAATTGTTTATTTCATAAAATGTTCTTTTTAGAAATAATCCCGGATTTCAGAAATGTTCAATGATTTTAAATATTTTCTATGATTGATTTACTGATCATAAATTGAAAAGTGTTAATAAATATAAAAACATGATTTTATAAAAGGGTAAATTCAAAATATAAAAGGTGGAAGAAAATGATGGAAAAACAAAAGGAAAAAAAGAAATGTAAGAAAGAAATGGAAAATTCAAAAGAAAAAAGAAAATGAGTTGAAAATCAAAGAAATTGTAACAAAAAACCACATATGAAAAATACTAGAACCAAAGAAAACATTTTGAATACAACGTTCTTTTCGGCTTCAATGGCCGACCCATGATAGCACACGGGGTATGTGATTGCCCGACACCTTGTCGCAACAAGCTACAAAATAGGAGCCCCCCTTGCTTAGTACAAGCCGAACTCATCTATACCCGGTGAACAGTAAGATGCTTGAGTGCGCCAGGTCCGTTGAAAAAAATTGATGAGCACGTGGCAAAAAAGAAAAAAAATCTCCAAATAGTGTTGTTCAAAAGTTTCTCACAGGCCTAAAAATTGTCTTTTTTGGCAAGAGCTACTGAAATTTGCAAACTCTAGAAAATTTTGCACGGGCATCACACACGTGGGCATCTCGCACAGTCACAACACAAAAAATTTAGAAGTTTTTTTTCTATTTTAAACAATTTTACTGTTTACCCGCGGAAGCATGTGCAGCACAGAGCCAAAACGCTCCGTCCGCCCAAATGATCCAACTCACGAACACCTCTTCCTGGTTTGCATCTTCCACTTTGGGGATGCAACACATTGGCTGTTCTCTTTATTGGAGTCGTTATCACATATGCCTAACTCTATTTTATGATGGTTTTGGCCACTCTCTTGGTAATTTGGACTACTTGAAGGGCTTTTGCGCGGTGCATTTTATCAAAATTTTATGGTGGGTTTTTGCTAATCAGGGGACTATTGTGGTGGTTTTAGGCATTTAAATCTGCATTTTCTCCCACGTACAGTGTCCCTCCAGTCTATTTTTTTTAAAACGAGATGTCGAAACTATATCCTAGTATGCAAAATTTCCAGTTTTATCACCGGTCATTCCCATCGCTCCCTTGGGTGATGAAACTGTTTTTTCTTTAAAATAGGATATAAGTACTTTTGAGATTTTTTTCTGCGAAAGGAACAAAATCATTATTTAAATAGAGTTATTACACTCAAGTTGACATAGAGTCTCAACTTCCTCAAGCGCACAACGCAACCAGACAGCTATTTTAGGGAGAGAGCGGCCCATGCGAGCTAGTACATGACTAGCTTTGTTCTGGGCACGTCCTACGAGCTTTATTTCATGTGTTCTAGAGCTCAGTAATTGCTTAATGTCATTCACCATAGCAGCAGCCGGGGATCTATCAGGAGCTTGGGAAGTAATCATGCGTGTTGCCGCCATGCAGTCCGTCTCGATCAACAGCCGGTCTGTGCTCCTATCCAGTGCGATAGACACCCCTTCCATGATAGCTGCAATCTCAGCTTCAAGCCCACTTGCACAGCAAGGGATGAAACGACATGAGGCAAAGATGATGGCCCCTGTACAGTCTCGAAGAATCATGCCAGCTCCACCTGTACTCTCCTCCTCCAACCATGACCCATCAGTGTTAAGTTTCACCGAGCCCAGTGACGGTGGTGTCCATCGCTCAGGGGGTTTGTCTCGTAAAAGCATTTCATGTGATTTTTGCTTTCTGTCCCTTCCAACATAGGAGATCACCGTCTTCCCTTTCTCCATATCAGCACTTGGGTGCTGCCGTATGTGCAATAATGTATCGATGTAGCCACAAAGGAATCGGCAGGACGCATCAACCGACGGTGCTGGTTTACCATGATACACCTCATTCCGAACGTACCAGTTTCGCCATAGCGTCATGATGATAGGAAGCCGAACATCATCCTGACAGCCATCAAGCAAATGAATGATCCATTCTTTGCCTGTGTTGGCGATAGTGTCCACCTTAGGCATTCTCCATATGCCGGCCATAGCCTTCCATAGTCGCTGCGCCAAAGGGCATCTGCATAGGGCATGAAACGAGTCCTCGCATTCCATACCGCAAAGAGCACAAGTATCAGAAACCTCAAGTTTTCTTTTCCGTTTGTTTTCAAGGGTGGCCAAAGAATTCGTCGCGACTCGCCAGGCAAAAACGCGTACCTTTGGGGGAGCAGGGCACCCCCACACCGCCTTCCAGACGGCACGGGTGCCGTCCGGTGCCCTGCTCGTGGCGCACGCGTTGGTGCGAGTACGGTCCTCCAACGCTAGCTTGTAGGCGCTGAGGACACTGAAAACACCTCTCCTGTCGGGTGCCCAAGAGAGGACGTCCTCCAATCGACGCGGGCTGGCTTTGATCGCCAAGATGCATTGGACATCCGGGGCCAAGAAGTGTTGTTGGAGAAGATCCGTGCGCCACCGGCCATTTATGTCCAGGAGTTCAGACACCCGCCTAAGCCGGCATGTGCCCCTTGGTGTGATCGGCCGGTACGAAGCTGGCCGTGGTAGCCAAGGGTCCCGCCATATGCGGATGTGCTCGCCATTCCCCACTCGCCAGATGAGCCCTTTTTTAAGGAGTTCCAGGCCATGTTGTATGGCATGCCATGTCGGAGATGCGTTCCCTGCAAAAACAGTGTCCTCAAGGGAACCATTAGGGTAGTATTTTGCTTTTAGCACTTGGGAGCATAGCGAGACTGGGTTGATAAGTAGACGCCAAGCTTGCCTCCTAGGAGGGCTTGGTTAAATAAGCGGAAGTCTCGGAAGCCCAATCCACCCTTTCCTTTTGGCTCAATAATTTTCTCCCATGCCAACCAGTGAGTTTTCCTCTGTCCTTCCTTTGATCCCCACCAGAAGTTCCTCACAAGTTGCGTGAGATCATCACAAACAGAGCAAGGTAATTTAAACACCCCCATCATATAGGTAGGTATAGCTTGTAGGACAGATTTTACCAAACTTTCCTTCCCTGCCTGGGACAAAGTGTCTCCCCAAAGCATGATCCACTTAGTCAGACTAGCCTGCAACATTTGAAATTTCCCTTTGTTCATGCGACCATCTGGTGTGGGTAATCCGAGATATTTACCTTCAAAATCTGCAGTTTGAACTTGCAACACTTGTTTGACCTCGGACTGTGCCACCGTAGGACAATTATCACCAAACTGGATGGAACACTTTTGTGGGTTTATAAGTTGGCCCGTAGCCCGTGCGTATCTATGGATAACGTCCTTCACATAATTGGCCTGCTCAACATTAGCTTTGAAGAACAGTAGTGTATCATCAGCAAACAACAAGTGAGATATCCCCGGCGCTCTGCTGCAAATCTTGACCGGTTGGACAGCCTGTGATTCCACTCCCTGTCTCAGCAGTGCAGATAAACCATCAGCCACAAATAGAAATAAGAAAGGCGATAGGGGGTCACCTTGCCGAAGCCCTCGCGTCGGTGCAAACGAATCCAAGATGGCTCCATTGAATTTAACGGAATATCTCACAGTGGTGACACATGACATTATCCATTGTACCCACTGGTGAGAGAAGCCCAACTTAATCATCGCTTGCTCCAAGAACCCCCAATCCACCCTGTCATATGCCTTTGAAAGGTCCAGTTTATACGCACAAAAACTATTTTCAGGGTTTTTCTCATGTTGAATAAAGTGCAGGCACTCAAAGGCTAGGAGCGCATTATCAGTAATCAGGCGCCCGGGGACAAAGGCACTTTGGTATGATGATATGATCTCATCAAGCACGGGCCGCAATCTGTTTACTAAACACTTAGCAACAATTTTGTAAATGACATTACAGAGGCTTATAGGCCTGAAGTCAGTGAGGCGAACTGGGTCGTCGACCTTTGGAATTAGAACAATTACTGTATCATTTACTCCTTGAGGCATGTTACTTGTTCGGAAAAACTCTTTGACAGCCATTACAATTTCCTCCTTCATCACTGCCCAGTTTTTCTGAAAAAACCTTGCTGGAAATCCATCCTTCCCCGGGGCTTTCAGTGGCCCCATTTGAAACAAGCTGTCAGATATTTCTTTTTCTGTGAACTCAGCACATAAACGATTATTCATTTCTTGTGACACTTTCTCTTCAAATAAAGACAAAAGCGGCTGCGGGTCAAGACTGTCATCACGAGTAAACAAGTTTTCAAAAAAAGAAGTGGCCATACCCCCCATTACCTTACTGTCACCATGGCTGCAGCCCGCTGCATCAATCAGACGTTTGACCTTGTTCCTGCGTGCACGCCATTTGGCTCGGTTCTGAAAGAACTTGGTATTCCAGTCACCATTTCTTAGCCAGTAAATACGGCTCCGTTGCATCCACAACATCTCTTCACGATATAAAAGTTCCTGCATATGATCAGAGACCTCTCGGATTTCATTACGGTCAGCATTCATATTCATCAATTCTTCCAACCGACATCTACAACGTTCAAGCTCCTGTGTGATGTTACCAAATTTCTTTTTGCCCCAGGCATGCAGCTCAACCATGAGCTTTGTTAGTCCTGCCCGTACATCACCTAAACTGAATTTATGGCCAGCTTGCTCCCAGACTGCCGCAACTTTCTCAGGTAATGTAGGATCACGTTCCCAAAATGCCTCATACCTACGGAATTTGCATCGGATGTCAGGGGTATCTTCCTTTATACATTCCAGCATGAGCGGTGTATGATCAGAGCACGGCGATACATTGTGCACCACCCGCGCTTCAGAAAAGATGTCAGGCCACTTGTTGTCCGCCACTGCACGATCAAGCCTTACACGCACATTTTTCCTCCCATGTTGTTTATTATCATATGTAAACGGTAAGCCAGAGAAACCAAGATCAACAAGCTCACAGACCTCCAGCATATCACGGAATGCCAACATTTGCCCTTCATTGCGTGGTGTAAGCGAGAAATGTTCAAACGACCACATAGCTTCGTTGAAGTCACCTATAACACACCATGGCAAATCAGATGATTGTTTCAGAGTTCTCATTTGTGTCCACATGCAGTGTCTATTTTCCACACGTGGTTCCCCATACACACAAGTTAGCCGCCACAGAGGGTCATGCTCGGAGAGTCGCACATGCGCATCAATATATCTTTCACTAGCAGATTGAACTTCCACATGCAAACTTTCGCACCAAAAGAGGGTCAGCCCTCCACTCAAACCATCACTGCTAACTCCAGAAAAACCTCTTAATCCTAACCTACCACACAGACGTTTAACTTTTTCCGGACTCTGTCTAGTCTCACACAAGAAAACTAACTTTGATTTTGTAGCTTTTACCATGCCAACAAGTTCGCGAACTGTCGGTTTGTTGGCCACCCCCCGACAGTTCCAGCTTATACAATTCATTGCTCCTGACGGGGCGTCTCTTGCGACCCCGTCAGTTTACCGGCGGCCCCTGAGCCGGTTGCCTCCATGTTGTTCGATCCCATCTCCTCCGTCACCATAGGTACCGCATCTGCATCGCTTGTACCCTTGAGCTTTGGCTTCTTCCGCGTCCCCTCGACCCTCCTGTCTTCCTTGTTCGCATTGGTGTGCAGCACCATGGCCGTGCCCTGTGTATCCTTCCACTCCGTAACTGAAAGATCAGGAGCTTTCCTTTTGTCATGTGCTCCTGGATTTATCTGCATGCCCAGGCATACATCATATGCATCATCGGCCACCTCCGTGGTCTTTTCTTCTCCCTGTGTAGCAAAGACGATCGCCGGGGCATTAGGGCTCGCCGCTGGCATGGCCGCAGTTTCCCCCTTAGAAGGCTTCAGGCCGGCGGCGGCCGCTATGGGAGCCCCTTTTTCGCCCCCACCAACTTCCGGGTTCACCTTGGCAGTCTCTAGCACGCTAGCAGACGGCAGCGCGGGCGACGTCATCGCGGCCAGGCTTGTCTGAAGGGGAGATCGTCGACTGGTAGAACGACCTCGATCAGGTGGCTCTCGGGATTTGACGTGGATTGCAGCAGCGGGCCTCCATCCCTTTAGGTATGGGCAGGACGGGGCCTCCAACTCCAAGTGCTTGACGGAGGGGTTGGGGTTCGTAGCTCCATCAGACTCCTTCCTCCGTATGAAAGATGCAGTCTCAATCTTTGTCTCTCCAATCTAGTGAGTAACTATTCCGCCACGAGCATGCAGCCCCGGCAGAGAACAGGCGGACATGGCCGCAGCAGGTCCATAGCCAGGGTGGCGGCGGCGCCAGGGTTGTCGCCCCAGAATCGCCTAACCCTAGTCAACAGAAAGTCGTAAGGACCGGTTGGTGGGGAATGACTTGACGAAGTGTAGGTAACTGGCAAGTACTTTTGAGATTTCATCTTCTTAAAAAAAAAGATTTCCTCCAGTCTAGTCTCGGTAGACCCCGGCCGGCACACTGTCTGCTGCCCAATTAAGTTGCGTGGTTCCATTCACTCCCTCATCACACAATGTGCGTGACACTATACATGTCGTCTAGCCTCGCAACCACTCGCCCTCCCCAACCTCCCACGGCTGTAATTGCTCACTCACGAAAAGAGAGAGCACATACGCCAGTGGTGTATCCTGCTGCTTGTGCGTACATAGATAGATCGGCATGCTAGATAGACCTATGGCTATGCCACGAATGGCTGAGCTTGAGATTCTTCCCGCGGCTAGGCTTACACGGAAATCTACGCGCCAAAACCAAAATGGCAGTACCAAATCGGCACGGCAAGCTGTTTATAGCAAGCAGCGTTTCCGTTCCTTGTTTTGTAAGCAGTACGAAATTAGCACGGTGCACCCCATTAATGGCAAGCAAACGAATAGTACGTTAAGTTTCCTCTTTAATATCATCATAGTGGAGAGTAACTTAGGTGGTGTTTGGTTCTCTAGTCCTAGGACTTTTTCTAGTCCCAACTAAAAAGTCCCAGTCCCTAAAAAGTCTCTCCTTATTTGTTTTCAGAGACTAAAAAATTCCTAGTCCTTTCCTACAGGTTATTAAATGACTATGTTGCCCCTAGTATATAGAAAAATAACAATCAAATAACACCATGGGGTGGCGGGCCAATGGGTACATGAAGGGGCATTGTTGGAAAAGTCTCAAAAAATTTCAAAAAGACTCTCCTTGAGAGTCTTCTTCATTTAGTCCCAAATATCTAGTTTAGTCCCTAAAAAGTGCCTCCCGTTTGGTAAAAAAGTCTCTAAAAGAGACTTTTTCTAGTCCCTACACAAAAAAGTCCCTGGAAACAAACACCCCCTTAGACTAGTGTCAAACATATGACACTAGTCTATGTTACTACTTTCATAGTGCAAAGTGTCATAGAAGTAATATCATATATGGTTGCATTTATTAGCTTATAGACTCAACATTTCTTGGAAAGCGCTATGTGATGGTAACATAATATGTTACTCCAAACACCTCTCTCCTCATTAACTAGGTGCTACATAAGCAAACTTGTCTCGGGATGTGTTATATTACTAGCTAAGTTACTCCCACTATGACTAGCCTAAGGCTGGGTCTGGTTGGGGGTTGAGTCCCTCGCAGCCGGCTTCCATGATCTTCAGTGGTAGGAGTACTACTAGGTAATAGCTGCAGTACTGCTTGTGTCATGATGGCCTTATACGTACGTATGTTTCTCTTTCCATGATGATTAGCTTTGGGCAGTACAAATTAAGTAGACGTGATTCACGCATGGACAGCAGGACAGGAGAGCCATGCATGTGGTTCAATGATTCTGTCCTTGGGAGTTCACTGCCTGATGAGTAAATTACATAGAAGTACCACAATTGGGGCATTGGAAGCAGATTGGTATCAAGATTGGTAATTTTTGCGTGTCAATACCAAGATTGGGGCGAGCCGTTGCAAAAAAGACTAAAAGTGCGTTTTATACGTATTGACAGAAAAGCTGACCGGTTGGGCCCGCCCGTCAGGCGCTACGCTGGCCAGTGCGCGCGTGCCCGCGCGCTGACTCGGACGAGCCCGGGTCGAACCGTTTAGGGCGCGGCTGGTGCGGTCGAGCCACACCCCGCTCATTCCCCCCCCCGCTCTGCTCTGCGTTCTTCTTCCTTCTCTCCGCCTCGCCGCTACCTGCGCCCGCCCCCGCCGGCCGCCACACGACGCTGCCACAGCCATGGTTTTTGAAGACAAGAGCAGCGACGACAACTCAAGTCTCCCGTACATGCACTCCGAAACCTCCACCGATGGGCTCAACCAGGTCAGTTACTCCATTGGAGCTAGGGTTAGGGCTAGGTTTAGAAAATTTTGGGGATTTTTCTGTGTAGGTGGTCTTTGGTGTGAGGATTTTGTTTGATTTGCTTTGTCCTCGTCCTTTGCACATGATGCTAACTTGGATTTTGCTTGGGCAGGTGCCTTTCTCTCTTGAGGACCCGGATTACAAGGGTCTTGAGCTAGATCTGATAGTGTTGTGCGAGAAGCATGGGAAGCCATCAGAGAGGCTTGTTGCATTTGAAGGAACAATGACTGGGAGATGGTTCTTAGCATGTGCAGAGTCGGTATTTTTCTTACCTTATTGATTATGCACAGGATATGTTCATTGGAAGTGACAGTCTTGTTTGCCAATTGTGATTCAGTTATGTGTATGGTAATTTTGTTAGTCATATATGCCATACTGTAGTGTTCATTGTAGGAATGGTGAATATTATGGTCAGTGGAGTGCATTTAGGCTAAGTATAGGCTCAAGCATGCTCTGTTGTGTGCACATGAATGCTCTGTTGTGTGCACATGCTATTTATTTATTTATGCTTGTATGCAATGTTGCTTAGTACTCACATTAGCCCCTCCATTAGCTGATGAGTGACTCTTAATAAGTAACTGTTGCTTACTGCTGACAGTAGGTACTGTCATTAGCTAGTTTGTTCCTGCAGGCTAATGTAGTGTATTTAGCTAGGCAAATGTAGTCTGATTTGATAACTCTTCATTCAATGATTTCTATGTTCCATTTGTTAGTGATATATGGCAAAGTAGTTCACTGCTAGAGTGGTAGTGCAGATTGTAGGATTCCATTATATTAATGGCCAATTGTAAGTTGGTTATTATGCAAAGTTGAATGGAGTGTTACTCTGCTAATTATATACTGATCACCCTCTTGCTTAGCACATGGCTATGCAAATTCAGTGTTGGTCAGTACCAACATTAGCTACCGGCATGAACTAACTGTTGCTTACTACTCATAGTAGTTGTATTGTACTAAATTTTGCCTTGTTATTTTTCCAGGAAGGTCAGAATTGTGGGTTTGTTCAGTGGGTTGATGAGCAGTGGCCCCCAACAATGGAGAATGCATTGCTGAAGCTTTGGTCAATGGTTGAAGAGAGCAAGTCTGCTAGGGTGAATGATAATCTTCAAAGTGCTTTAACTATTCACCATTTGACAGAAGAAAAGAAGAAGCTGGATGCAGATTATGACAAGTTAGTGAAAGATGTGCATCAACTTGTGGACTTTCAGCAGGATAGGGTTGTGGATTTCAGTTATCTGCAGTCAGCTGTCACATATCAACACCAATGCAGAGCTGAATTGGTGGCTCGTAAGAATGCAGAAATGGCAAAGAAAGATGCAGCTACAGAGAAGCTTCAACAAAAGTATGAAATCCTGTGCAACCTGACAAGTGCTCAAGCAATTGCCATCCAAAACCTCAAGTTGAAGAATATGATAGAGAAGGAATTGATGAGTGAGGCTAGGATGAATTTGGAGTTGAAGAATGCAGAGTTCACAAAGTTTGAGGAGAAGCTCACCCAAGAGAAGCTAGAGTTGAAGTTCCAGGTTGCTGATCTGCTGAAGCTCAAGGAAAACCATAATGAAGAGAAGCAGATGCAAGAGTTTAAGATAACTGAGCTCATGAAGGCAGAGGAGAAGCTGAAGGAGAAGATCAAGGGGATCCAGGCCATCTTGGAGAACTGAACAAGATGAATTGAGATTAGTGGGCATTGCAGACCTTTTGGGAAGGATGGCTGTGCAATGACCTAGTAACTTAGAATTATGGTTGTGTAATGTATGGTTCTAGTACTAATTGTGAACTCTGGCTGTTTATCTACCTAGTAATATGCTATTCATCCTTTTGTGAGAAAAGGATGGATTGTGCATTTGAACTCTACTATGTAATGTGAATAATGGTTGTGTATTCCTATAATGTGTTGAACTCCAGTGATGCTTATGTTAGACTAAAAATGTTTACATACTGATGCTTATGTTATATTGATGGTTAAATGCTTCTTAAATGCATATAGTTACATATGTTAGAGTGATTCTTAAATGCTTAAATGCATTTGCAAAAGGAATAGTTTTTTATGGTACAGTGATGCTTTAGGTGGTTTCGTCGACCCTGAGCCACCGTAGACCCTAGTTGATGGCTTTAGGTGGTTTCATCGACCCCGAGCCACCCTAGACCCTAGTTGATGACTTTAGGTGGTTCCGTCCACCCCGAGCCACCAAAACCCAAAATGATCGCTTTAGGTGGTTTCGTTGACCCCGAGCCACCCTAGACCCTAGTTGATGGCTTTAGGTGGTTTCGTCGACCCCGAGCCACCCTAGACCCTAGTTGATGGCTTTAGGTGGTTCCGTCCACCCCGAGCCACCCTAGACCCTAGTTGATGGCTTTAGGTGGTTCCGTCGACCCCGAGCCACAAAACCCCAAAATGATCGCTTTAGGTGGTTTCATCGACCCCGAGCCACCAAAACCCAAAATGATGGCTTTAGGTGGTTTCGTCGACCCCGAGCCATCAAAACCCAAAATGATAGCTTTAGGTGGTTTCGTCGACCCCGAGCCACCCTAGACCCTAGTTGATGGCTTTAGGTGGTTCCGTCGACCCCGAGCCACAAAAACCCAAAATGATCGCTTTAAGTGGTTTCGTCGACCCCGAGCCACCGTAGACCCTAGTTGATGGCTTTAGGTGGTTTCGTCGACCCCGAGCCACCCTAGAGGCCTAGACCCTAGTTGATGGCTTTAGGTGCACTAGTAGAAAAAAGGCCTTTAGTCCCGGTTCATAAGGGCCTTTAGTCCCGGTTCTGGAATCGGGATTAAAGGGTCGGTACTAAAGCCTCCCCCTTTAGTCCCGGTTCTAACTAGAACCGGGACTAAAGGCCCTCCACGTGGCCGTTGCCTGGAGGTCCACCTTTAGTCCCGGTACTAAAGGATATTTTATGATTTTTTTTGAATTTTTTTGAAAAAAATTTGAATGTTTTTTTTTGAATTTCAAATTTCTGAATTATTTTAACCTCTAATCTCTAATCACCTCTCATAACTGCTCAATTTAACCTTTAATCTCTAATCACCCCTCATCATTCCAAATCATCTAACTTCCCGAACGGTCACCCATCCTCTCACTACTCCAGCCTGAGCACGCTTAACTTCGGGTTCTATTCTCCCTCGTTTCCAAGTCTGCACTTGTTGTTTTCCTGACAATAGTAAGATGGCAATCCTATTAACCCTCAGTAATTTAGCTTGAGCATGAAGTCACACATTTCACTGTTTGAGTTTGAAACTATTGTTCTAAAAATCAATAATTATTTAGTAACACTAATATTTCTTGAATAAATAGTTTGACCACAGTTTGACCAAAATTTTAAAAAAACTGAAATAATTATTTAGTAACACTAATATTCTTGAATAATTATTTAGTAACACCAATACTTCTTGAATAAGTAGTTTGACCATAGTTTGACCAGATTTAACAAAAATTCAAAAAAAACCTGAAATTTGAGCATAACTTTTTTTCCTTTTAGAATTTGAGGATTCTAAAAATTTGCAAACAGGCCGTAGGCGGTCTCCATCGGATGCGGATTTTCGTTCCGAACATTTTGATATATTATACATTTTTTTTCTGACATCGTATGCAAAAGTTATAGCCGTTTTACATTTTCCCTACATTTTTTGCAAAACATGTCCAAATTTAAGTTTTTAAATTTTCCTAACTAGTAGATGTAGTAACATAACTACCTCTCGAAGGATTTTAAATTTTGAAGTTTCTATCATTTTCTTTTGCTTTTTACAAAACTGAAAAGGCGATGCACCGGGGGGGGGAGGATTTGAAAATTGCACCGTTAGTACCGGTTCGTGGCACGAACCGGTACTAAAGGTTAGGTTCGTAGGTCTAACCTTTAGTACCGGTTCGTGCCACGAACCGGTACTAATGGGCATCGCACCCTTTAGTACCGGTTCGTGCCACGAACCGGGACTAAAGGTCCCATTTGAACCGGGAGTAATGCCTGTATGGTGCCCTCGCCGCTTGAACCGGGACTAATGCTCACATTAGTTCCGGTTCGTAATGCAGCCGGGATTAATGCTCTTTTCTGGCTGGACCAAAGCCCCTTTTTCTACTAGTGGTGGTTCCGTCGACCCCGAGCCACCCTAAACCCTAGTTGATGGCTTTAGGTGGTTTCGTCGACCCCGAGCCACCCTAGACCCTAGTTGATGGCTTTAGGTGGTTCCGTCGACCCCGAGCCACCCTAGACCCTAGTTGATGGCTTTAGGTGGTTCCGTCGACCCCGAGCCACAAAAACCCAAAATGATCGCTTTAGGTGGTTTCGTCGACCCCGAGCTACCGTAGACCCTAGTTGATGGCTTTAGGTGGTTTCGTCGACCCCGAGCCACCCTAGACCCTAGTTGATGGCTTTAGGTGGTTCCGTCGACCCCGAGCCATCAAAACCCAAAATGATGGCTTTAGGTGGGTTCGTCGACCCCGAGCCACCAAAACCCAAAATGATCGCTTTATACAACATATCAATAGGATCAACATATCAATCATATAAAGAACATTTCCAGCATACACAATATATCAATTACTCCATTAATATATCCAGCATATCAATAACTCCATTTTGAGTACTCATCAACATATGAATCATAAAAAAACATACACACTATGAAGATATCCAATATAATGAGTACTCATCAATAACTCCAAAATATCAATAACTCCAGCAATATATCCAATAATATATTGAGTACTCATCAACATATCACATGAAGATATCCAATAAGATGCATCCACATGAATAAAAGCCATACATGGCATTGATTCTTAAAGTACAGCACCAAAGCAAGATCACCATTGTATCATATATAGGATGCAAGAACACACACATGAAGTATCTAGTTGCCACTTGCATAGAAGTACCTCCTCCATCCACTATGTGTAACACCAGCACCTGTCCCAGCAGTAGATGTGGATGGACCAGATTGCCTTGGGGCAGAGAATGTACCTCTCCCTCTCCCAGCACCTCTCCCAGTACCTGGTGCAGCACCTCTCCTAGCAGCTGCAGCTGCATCACCTCTCCCAGCACCTCTCCCAACACCTGCAGCTGCAGCACCTTTCCCAGCACCTCTACCAGCTCCTCTCCCAGCTCCTGTCCCAGCACCTCCTATTCCAGCTGTTGGCGTTGTTGTAGGAGCTGGTTGCGAAGTTCTTGCTGCTAGTGTAGTAGCAGCAGCACCAGCACCAGCACCAGCATTCGGATTCCTTGCAAGAGGCTTGCATAAACAAGAAGGAAAATGAGTTAGTACTTAAAAAATGGAATGTACAAGAAGGAAAACATGTTACTACTTATAAGAGGATTACCACATGTTTGTTCTTCCTCAAAGCTAGCTCAGGCTTCAACTGCTTCATGCAGCTAGTGTACCTATGTCCTTGTAGTCCACAATTGCCACATGTTATAGTCGCCATTCTGGATGTGTACTTAGGCTCTGGAACTTCAAATTTCCCCTTGATCCTCTTCTCTTTCTTTCTTCCTCTCTCCACTTTAAATGCAGGTGGGTCAATGTCAGGACCAGGGGTCCTTGTCCAGTCATGCTCACCAGGAACTAGATAGATCATTGGTTCATAAGCTGCCACATAAAATTCTTTCTTGAAGAACTTGCTGACATAATCCTCTGGTTTTCTTTTGCCCTTGTTTATTGCTGAGATGGCATGGTTACATGGGATGCCACTGAGGTCCCATTTTCTGCACCCACATGTGTGCACTTGCAAGTTAATAGCATGGGTTTGCTGCCCACTTATAACTTGCCACAAGTCCACACCAGCTTGAATTGGTTTGCAATATTTGGCCCTCTCCTTCTCAACCTCTAGCTTCTCACTATAATGGGGGTGTTATGTCCCATCTAGCTGTCTTTGCATTCTCCCTATTCCTATGCCACCTCATCATCTGCTTATCCTTTATTCCATCACACACTGTCCTAATTGGTTTCTTCCTAACATATAGGACATACTTGTTGAACACCTTAGACAAATTGTTAACTACAAGGTCAGTCTTGGAGTTTGTGTCAAATGCATGCCCTGCCCATGTTTTCTTGGGTATTTGACAAAGCCACTCCCAAGCTTCCTGACATTCAGCTCTAAGGTCATTCATTGCAATGTTAAATTTGTGTTCACTATATGCATAGGCAGCATTATCCATACACTTCTTCAGATCTTCCCCCCTAAACCCAGCAGTTTGGAAGTTTGCATAGATATGCCTAAGGCAGAACCTTTGGTTGCACTTAGGAAAGACATCATTCACTGCATATAGTAGGCCCTGGGACACACAATTAAACTAGCTAAGCTAATATCTAGCACAAAACAACCTTATAGGAACAAGGACATAAGATGCAAGCACATACCTTTTGCCTATCTGACATTATTGTATATGGACCAAACTGTCCCTCTTCTCCTCCTAGGCAGATTTTAAGTTGGTGTAGAAACCAACACCAATTAGCTTTGTCCTCTTGCCCAACAATACCAAATGCTAGTGGGTATATATTGTTGTTGCCATCTCTACCAGTGGCAGCAAGTAGTTGAGCACCAGTAGTTAACTTAATGAAGCACCCATCAACACCTGAATGAGCAAGCAAATTCAATATTTAGAACATTCAAATGCATTTCAAGATGAAACAATATGTAACTAATGCACAAGGTGAACAAACTAACCAATGAATGGTCTGCACCCCTTAAGAAACCCCTCCCTTGCTCCATTGATGCAATGGAACATAGCATGAAATCTTGGACCTGGATGGGGGATTTTTGCATTGGGTGTTGGAGTTACAGTAGTGACTACTACTCTACTCTCAGGGTTTGTATCCATCACTGTCTGAGCATAGTCTTTCAACCTAGGGTATTGCTTCTTGTGGTCTCCTAGCACAAGATCAATAGCTAGGTTCTTTGCCCTATATGCCATTGACTTGGGCACATCCACACCATACTTCTCCATGCAGGCATCAATCAAAGTCTGAATGTCAGTTGTTAGATCAGATCTGAATAGTGACTCATACTTCTGTGCAAGCCACTTGGCACTTACCCTTGTTGTCTCTGTTCTAATAGGGCAAGTGTGCTTAATTCTCATCTTCTTAATTACAAAAGTAGTTTCACCTTTTATAACTGCTGCCACCATAAAGAAGTTGCAATGTTTTTGGTCGCATTCTACAATTATTTTTTGATCTGAGTTCCTATGATATCTGAAGTTTCTGTCTTGAGTGATGTGTAAGTTCAACAAAGCCTCTCTGAATTGATGTTGATCCAAGAAACACATCTTTAGACATAATTGCTCATGTGGTGCCTCCACCTTCTCATTGTACCATTTTCTAGGAGGCCTCTGCTTTGCCCTGCTCTTCCTTTTCTTTGGCAGTACAAATGACAATGGCTCATAACCATCATCATCAGCCTCCTTCAACAATCCTTTCTCTTCTTCATCAGATGAAGGTTTGAAATCAGGTTCCTCCTCTTGAACTACACTTGAATGTGTCCTTGTTGTAGGCCCTTTCCTAACTGGAAGCTTCTGTTTCTTCTTCTTCTTCTTCTTCTTCTCTTCCTGTACAATTACAGTTTCTTCATCCTGTGAAACAACTTTCTCATCTTCATCCATTTGGAAAGGTTCCTCAACCTCCGTGTCACCCTCATAATGCACCACTTCTTCCACCTCAGATTCTTCATCATCTGTTTCTTCCTCTTCTATTTCATCATACTCTCTCTGTTTCTTTCCCTCCTCCATCTCTATATTGAAGGAAATATGCCCTAGAGGCAATAATAAAGTTATTATTTATTTCCTTATATCATGATAAAAGTTTATTATTCATGCTAGAATTGTATTAACTGGAAACATAATACATGTGTGAATACATAGACAAACAGAGTGTCACTAGTATGCCTCTACTTGACTAGCTCGTTAATCAAAGATGGTTATGTTTCCTAACCATGGACAAAGAGTTGTTATTTGATTAACGGGATCACATCATTAGTTGAATGATCTGATTGACATGACCCATTCCATTAGCTTAGCACCCGATCGTTTAGTATGTTGCTATTGCTTTCTTCATGACTTATACATGTTCCTATGACTATGAGATTATGCAACTCCCGTGTGCCGGAGGAACACTTTGTGTGCTACCAAACGTCACAACGTAACTAGGTGATTATAAAGGTGCTCTACAGGTGTCTCCAAAGGTACATGTTGGGTTGGCGTATTTCGAGATTGGGATTTGTCACTCCGATCGTCGGAGAGGTATCTCTGGGCCCTCTCGGTAATGCACATCACTTAAGCCTTGCAAGCATTGCAACTAATGAGTTAGTTGTGGGATGATGTATTACGGAACGAGTAAAGAGACTTTCCGGTAACGAGATTGAACTAGGTATTGGATACCGACGATCGAATCTCGGGCAAGTAACATACCGATGACAAAGGGAACAACGTATGTTGTTATGCGGTATGACCGATACAAGATCTTCGTAGAATATGTAGGAACCAATATGGGCATCCAGGTCCCGCTATTGGTTATTGACCGGAGACGTGTCTCGGTCATGTCTACATTGTTCTCGAACCCGTAGGGTCCGCACGCTTAAGGTTTCGATGACAGTTATATTATGAGTTTATGCGTTTTGATGTACCGAAGGTTGTTCGGAGTCCCGGATGTGATCACGGACATGACGAGGAGTCTCAAAATGGTCGAGACATAAAGATTGATATATTGGAAGCCTATGTTTGGATATCGGAAGTGTTCCGGGTGAAATCGGGATTTTACCGGAGTACCGGGAGGTTACCGGAACCCCCCGGGAGGTATATGGGCCTTAGTGGAAGAGAGAAGAGGTAGCCAGAAGTGGGCCGCGCGCCCCTCCCCCCTTGGTCCGAATAGGACAAGGAGAGGGGGCCGGCCCCCCTTCCTCCTCTCTCTCCTCTTTTCCCCCCTCCGCGAATCCTATTCCAACTAGGAAAGGGGGGAAGTCCTACTCCCAGAGAGAGTAGGACTCCTCCTGGCGCGCCTCTCCTGGCCGGCCGCACCCCCCTTTGAGCCTTTATATACGGAGGCAGGGGCACCCCCTAGAGACAAAAAGTTGATCCACGTGATCATATTCTTAGCCGTGTGGGGTGCCCCCTTCCACCATAGTCCTCGATAATATTGTAGTAGTGCTTAGGCGAAGCCCTGCGACATTAGTACATCAAGATCGTCACCACGCCGTCGTGCTGACGGAATTCTTCCCCGACACTTTGCTGGATCGGAGTCCGGGGATCGTCATCGAGCTGAACGTGTGCTAGAACTCGGAGGTGCCGTAGTTTCGGTGCTTGATCGGTCGGGCCGTGAAGACGTACGACTACATCAACCTAACGCTTCCGTTGTCGATCTACAAGGGTACGTAGATCACACTCTCCCCTCTCGTTGCTATGCATCACCATGATCTTGCGTGTGCGTAGGAATTTTTTTGAAATTACTACGTTTCCCAACAGTGGCATCCGAGCCTAGGTTTTATGTGTTGATGTTATATGCACGAGTAGAACACAAGTGAGTTGTGGGCGATATAAGTCATACTGCTTACCAGCATGTCATACTTTGGTTCGGCGGTATTGTTGGACGAAGCGGCCCGGACCGACATTACGCGTACGCTTACGTGAGACCGGTTCTCCCAACGTGCTTTGCACATAGGTGGCTTGCGGGTGACAGTTTCTCCAACTTTAGTTGAACCGAGTGTGGCTACGCCCGGTCCTTGCGAAGGTTAAAACAGCACCAACTTGACAAACTATTGTTGTGGTTTTGATGCGTAGGTAAGATTGGTTCTTGCTTAAGCCCGTAGCAGCCACGTAAAACTTGCAACAACAAAGTAGAGGACGTCTAACTTGTTTTTGCAGGGCATGTTGTGATGTGATATGGTCAAGACATGATGCTAAATTTTATTGTATGAGATGATCATGTTTTGTAACCGAGTTATCGGCAACTGGCAAGAGCCATATGGTTGTCGCTTTATTGTATGCAATGCAATGGCGCTGTAATGCTTTACTTTATCACTAAGCGGTAGCGATAGTCGTGGAAGCATAAGATTGGCAAGACGACAACGATGCTACGATGGAGATCAAGGTGTCGCGCCGGTGACGATGGTGATCACGACGGTGCTTCGAGGATGGAGATCACAAGCACAAGATGATGATGGCCATATCATATCACTTATATTGATTGCATGTGATGTTTATCTTTTATGCATCTTATCTTGCTTTGATTGACGGTAGCATTATAAGATGATCTCTCACTAAATTTCAAGATAAAAGCATTCTCCCTGAGTATGCACCATTGCTAAAGTTCGTCGTGCCCAGACACCACGTGATGATCGGGTGTGATAAGCTCTACGTCCATCTACAACGGGTGCAAGCCAGTTTTGCACACGCAGAATACTCAGGTTAAACTTGACGAGCCTAGCATATGCAGATATGGCCTCGGAACACTGAGATCGAAAGATCGAGCGTGAATCATATAGTAGATATGATCAACATAGCGATGTTCACCATTGAAAACTACTCCATTTCACGTGATGATCGGTTATGGTTTAGTTGATTTGGATCACGTGATCACTTAGAGGATTAGAGGGATGTCTATCTAAGTGGGAGTTCTTTAAGTAATTTGATTAATTGAACTTAAATTTATCATGAACTTAGTACCTGATAGTATCTTGCTTATGTATGTTTGATTGGAGATAGATGGCCTGTGCTGTTGTTCCGTTGAATTTTAATGCGTTCCTTGAGAAAGCAAAGTTGAAAGATGATGGTAGCAATTACACGGACTGGGTCCGTAACTTGAGGATTATCCTCATTGCTGCACAGAAGAATTACGTCCTGGAAGCACCGCTGGGTGCCAGGCCTACTGCTAGAGCAACACCAGATGTTATGAACGTCTGGCAGAGCAAAGCTGATGACTACTCGATAGTTCAGTGTGCCATGCTTTACGGCTTAGAATCGGGACTTCAACGACGTTTTGAACGTCATGGAGTATATGAGATGTTCAAGGAGTTGAAGTTAATATTTCAAGCAAATGCCCGGATTGAGAGATATGAAGTCTCCAATAAGTTCTATAGCTGCAAGATGGAGGAGAACAGTTCTGTCAGTGAGCATATACTCAAAATGTCTGGGTATAATAATCACTTGATTCAGATGGGAGTTAATCTTCCAGATGATTGCGTCATTGACAGAATTCTCCAATCACTGCCACCAAGCTACAAGAGCTTCGTGATGAACTATAATATGCAAGGGATGAATAAGACTATTCCCGAGCTCTTCGCAATGCTGAAAGCTGCGAAGGTAGAAATCAAAAAGGAGCATCAAGTGTTGATGGTCAACAAGACCACTAGTTTCAAGAAAAAGGGCAAAGGGAAGAAAAAGGGGAACTTCAAGAAGAACAGCAAGCAAGTTGCTGCTCAAGAGAAGAAACCCAAGTCTGGACCTAAGCCTGAAACTGAGTGCTTCTACTGCAAGCAGACTGGTCACTGGAAGCGGTACTGCCCCAAGTATTTGGCGGATAAGAAGGATGGAAAGGTGAACAAAGGTATATGTGATATACATGTTATTGATGTGTACCTTACTAGAGCTCGCAGTAGCACCTGGGTATTTGATACTGGTTCTGTTGCTAATATTTGCAACTCGAAATAGGGACTACGGATTAAGCGAACACTGGCAAAGGACGAGGTGACGATGCGCGTAGGAAATGGTTCCAAAGTCGATGTGATCGCGGTCAGCACGCTACCTCTACATCTACCTTCGGGATTAGTATTAGACCTAAATAATTGTTATTTGGTGCCAGCGTTGAGCATGAACATTATATCAGGATCTTGTTTAATGCGAGACAGTTATTCATTTAAATCAGAGAATAATGGTTGTTCTATTTATATGAGTAATATCTTTTATGGTCATGCACCTTTGAAGAGTGGTCTATTTTTGATGAATCTCGACAGTAGTAACACACATATTCATAATGTTGAAGCCAAAAGATGTAGAGTTGATAATGATAGTGCAACTTATTTGTGGCACTGCCGTTTAGGTCATATCGGTATAAAGCGCATGAAGAAACTCCATACTGATGGACTTTTGGAACCACTTGATTATGAATCACTTGGTACATGCGAACCGTGCCTCATGGGCAAGATGACTAAAATACCGTTCTCCGGTACTATGGAGAGAGCAATAGATTGTTGGAAATCATACATACAGATGTATGTGGTCCGATGAATATTGAGGCTCATGGCGGATATCGTTATTTTCTCACCTTCACAGATGACTTAAGCAGATATGGGTATATCTACTTAATGAAACACAAGTCTGAAACGTTTGAAAAGTTCAAAGAATTTTAGAGTGAAATTGAAAATCATCGTAACAAGAAAATAAAGTTTCTACAATCTGATCGTGGAGGTAAATATTTGAGTTACGAGTTTGGTGTACATTTAAAACAATGCGGAATAGTTTCGCAACTCACGCCACCCGGAACACCACAGCGTAATGGTGTGTCTGAACGTCGTAATCGTACTTTACTAGATATGGTGCGATCTATGATGTCTCTTACTGATTTACCGCTATCATTTTGGGATTATGCTTTAGAGACGGCCGCATTCACGTTAAATAGGGCACCATCAAAATCCATTGAGATGACGCCTTATGAACTATGGTTTGGCAAGAAACCAAAGTTGTCGTTTCTGAAAGTTTGGGGCTGCGATGCTTATGTGAAAAAGCTTCAACCTGATAAGCTCGAACCCAAATCGGAGAAATGTGTCTTCATAGGATATCCAAAGGAGACTATTGGATACACCTTCTATCACAGATCCGAAGGCAAGACTTTTGTTGCTAAATTCGGAAACTTTCTGGAGAAGGAGTTTCTCTCAAATGAAGTGAGTGGGAGGAAAGTAGAACTTGACGAGGTAACTGTACCTGCTCCCTTGTTGGAGAGTAATGCATCACAGAAACCTGTTTCTGTGACACCTACACCAATAAGTGAGGAAGCTAATGATAATGATCATGAAACTTCAGAACAAGATACTACTGAACCTCATAGATCAACCAGAGTGAGATCCGCACCAGAGTGGTACAGTAATCCTGTTCTGGAAGTCATGCTACTAGATCATGATGAACCTACGAACTATGAAGAAGCGATGGTGAGCCCAGATTCCGCAAAATGGCTTGAAGCCATGAAATCTGAGATGGGATCCATGTATGAGAACAAAGTGTGGACTTTGGTTGACTTGCCCGATGATCGGCAAGCGATTGAGAATAAGTGGATCTTCAAGAAGAAGACTGACACTGACGGTAATATTACTGTCTACAAAGCTCGACTTGTCGCAAAAGGGTTTCGGCAAGTTCAAGGGATTGACTACGATGAGACCTTCTCACCCGTAGCGATGCTTAAGTCTGTCCGAATCATGTTAGCAATTGCCGCATTTTATGATTATGAAATTTGGTAGATGAATGTCAAAACTGCATTCCTGAATGGGTTTCTGGAAGAAGAGTTGTATATGATGCAACCAGAAGGTTTTGTCGATCCAAAGGGAGCTAACAAAGTGTGCAAGCTCCAGCGATCCATCTATGGACTGGTGCAAGCCTCTCGGAGTTGGAATAAACGCTTTGATAGTGTGATCAAAGCATTTGGTTTTGTACAGACTTTCGGAGAAGCCTGTATTTACAAGAAAGTGAGTGGGAGCTCTATAGCATTTCTGATATTATATGTGGATGACATATTACTGATTGGAAATGATATAGAATTTCTGGATAGCATAAAGGGATACCTGAATAAGAGTTTTTCAATAAAAGACCTCGGTGAAGCTGCTTACATATTAGGCATTAAGATCTATAGAGATAGTTCAAGACGCTTAATTGGACTTTCACAAAGCACATACCTTGACAAGATTTTGAAGTAGTTCAAAATGGATCAAGCAAAGAAAGGGTTCTTGCCTGTGTTACAAGGTGTGAAATTGAGTCAGACTCAATGCCCGACCACTGCAGAAGATAGAGAGAAAATGAAAGATGTTCCCTATGCTTCAGCCATAGGCTCTATCATGTATGCAATGCTGTGTACCAGACCTGATGTGTGCCTTGCTATAAGTCTAGCAGTAAGGTACCAAAGTAATCCAGGAGTGGATCACTGGACAGCGGTCAAGAACATCCTGAAATACCTGAAAAGGACTAAGGATATGTTTCTCGTATATGGAGGTGACAAAGAGCTCATCGTAAACGGTTACGTTGATGCAAGCTTTGACACTGATCCGGACGATTCTAAATCGCAAACCGGATACGTGTTTACATTAAACGGTGGAGCTGTCAGTTGGTGCAGTTCTAAACAAAGCGTCGTGGCGGGATCTACATGTGAAGCGGAATACATAGCTGCTTCGGAAGCAACAAACGAAGGAGTCTGGATGAAGGAGTTCATATCCGATTTAGGTGTCATACCTAATGCATCGGGTCCAATGAAAATCTTTTGTGACAATACTGGTGCAATTGCCTTGCGAAGGAATCCAGATTTCACAAGAGAACCAAGTACATCAAGAGACGCTTCAATTCCATCCGGGATCTAGTCCAGGTGGGAGACATAGAGATTTGCAAGATACATACGGATATGAATGTAGCAGACCCGTTGACTAAGCCTCTTCCACGAGCAAAACATGATCAGCACCAAGGCTCCATGGGTGTTAGGATCATTGCTGTGTAATCTAGATTATTGACTCTAGTGCAAGTGGGAGACTGAAGGAAATATGCCCTAGAGCAATAATAAAGTTATTATTTATTTCCTTATATCATGATAAAAGTTTATTATTCATGCTAGAATTGTATTAACCGGAAACATAATACATGTGTGAATACATAGACAAACAGAGTGTCACTAGTATGCCTCTACTTGACTAACTCGTTAATCAAAGATGGTTATGTTTCCTAACCATGGACAAAGAGTTGTTATTTGATTAATGGGATCACATCATTAGTTGAATGATCTGATTGACATGACCCATTCCATTAGCTTAGCACCCGATCATTTAGTATGTTGCTATTGCTTTCTTCATGACTTATACATGTTCCTATGACTATGAGATTATGCAACTCCCGTGTGCCGGAGGAACACTTTGTGTGCTACCAAACGTCACAACGTAACTAGGTGATTATAAAGGTGCTCTACAGGTGTCTCCAAAGGTACATGTTGGGTTGGCGTATTTCGAGATTGGGATTTGTCACTCCGATCGTCGGAGAGGTATCTCTGGGCCCTCTCGGTAATGCACATCACTTAAGCCTTGCAAGCATTGCAACTAATGAGTTAGTTGTGGGGATGATGTATTACGGAACGAGTAAAGAGACTTGCCGGTAACGAGATTGAACTAGGTATTGGATACCGACGATCAAATCTCGGGCAAGTAACATACCGATGACAAAGGGAACAACGTATGTTGTTATGCGGTCTGACCGATAAAAGATCTTCGTAGAATATGTAGGAACCAATATGGGCATCCAGGTCCCGCTATTGGTTATTGACCGGAGATGTGTCTTGGTCATGTCTACATTGTTCTCGAACCCGTAGGGTCCGCACGCTTAAGGTTTCGATGACAGTTATATTATGAGTTTATGCGTTTTGATGTACCGAAGGTTGTTCGGAGTCCCGGATGTGATCACAGACATGACGATGAGTCTCGAAATGATCGAGACATAAAACTTCTGGCCCCCTTCCACCATAGTCCTCGATAATATTGTAGCAGTGCTTAGGCGAATCCTTGCGACATTAGTACATCAAGATCGTCACCACGCCGTCATGCTGACGGAACTCTTCCTCGACACTTTGCTGGATCGGAGTCCGGGGATCGTCATCGAGCTGAACGTGTGCTAGAACTCGGAGGTGCCGTAGTTTCGGTGCTTGATCGGTCGGGCCGTGAAGACGTACGACTACATCAACCTAACGCTTCCGTTGTCGATCTACAAGGGTACGTAGATCACACTCTCCCCTCTCGTTGCTATGCATCACCATGATCTTGCGTGTGCGTAGGAATTTTTTTGAAATTACTACGTTTCCCAACATATATCACCAGCATCACCCATATAAAAAGGGTTTACATCACTATCATCTTCATCTTCACAATCAGAACCACCACTGCCATCATATCTCTCTTCTTCTTCTATTTCCAACACAGCTTTCAGTTTTCCTTTTACATTCTTGCTCTCTTGTGTGCAAACACCAGTACCATGAGCTGCACTATGGCTGCTACTCTGACTTTCAAAGGCAACTCCTTCTTCATCAACAACATAGATGGGTGGCTCACTGAGATCATATAACACATGCTCTTCATACACAACAGTGGATAATTCTTGCCTCTCAAACTGGCTCCAAGGAGGTGGAACAGTGGATAATTCTTGCCTCTCAAACTGGCTGCAAGGAGGTGGAACAGTGGATAAATCTTGCCTCTCAAATTGGCTGCAAGGAGGTGGACATGCCCTCACTAACAAATTTAAAACCTTACACTCCTCAACCTGCCTCTTTAGTAGTTGCAACTCAGCATTACTCTCTACCATCTCCAATCCTTTCTCCCCTAAATCTGGATTCTCAATGTGAAACAGCAGATCATATTCACTAAATCCTTGGGTTTCCATCACTGCAATCATATTCATGTATGTCACATCTGAACTGCAGAGCTTCAGCTCAAACATTTCTGAAGCATCAAAATGGAACCTAACATTCAAAATGTCATCATACAAACTGCAAAATGAAATAATAGACAAAATTGGTTAATAAACAATTTGGCTTAACAGATAGGCTAACATATAAACAAAGCTTTGTTTAAGTTAACTTATAAACAAGTTAACATATAAACAAGTTAACATATAAACAATTTAGCCTTGCAATATGAATAAACTAAACAATTACTACAAAATCAAACAATGTAAACAACTATCTCAATGCAACCCTAATTACAGAGTGGGTACTTAACTCACAGCAAACTGATGTTTTGTATTTTCATATAAGTAGTTAACAGAATTGTTCACTAATGGTGCTCTGCTCTAGTTAGGACTCATTTAATCCACTATGCTTCTCTGCTCTGCTCTGGTCTAATGGTGCTCTGCTCTAGTTAGGACTAAGAAATAACAATGTAAGCCACTAATGATGCTCTGCTCTGCTCTAGTTAGGTAACACATAATGCTGCTCTGACAATTTGGACTAACAAATAACAATGTAATCCACCAATTTGGACTAGATGAGACTCATGTAATCCACTATACTTCTCTGCTCTAGTTAGGACTAGCTATTAGAGTGCTAAACATGCAGGCAGTAGAAACCTAACCCTAATCCCCAATTTCAGTGAGCAAGAATGGAACAGTTGACCACTTACAGAACACCACCGTAGCCATGAGTCCAGTGATGGGCGGTGCTAGGGTTGGCCACCCAAATTCGCGCCAACTGCAGCCTCTGCTCCATCGACAACGCCGGCTCCGCAAAATCTTCGTCCTCGCTACTGTACTCCGAGCTGGAGTGGCCGCCACTGCCATCCAGGCCTAAGCGGGGGAGGTCGCCGCCACTCACATCGCCCCGGCCATCGCCGCCTGCCGGAGTCGCCGAGGCCATCGTCGCCTAGGGAGGCACAACAGCCGGGGAGGAGAGGAGGGCGTGAGGGAGGAGCAGCCGCAGGGGAGGTGACAGTGCCTAAGCACTTCGATCATAGGCTACGGCGGCGTGCTGTGGCGGGCGGCGAGGGTGCGAGGGCAGAGCGGGGTCGGGGTCTGGCTCGGTCGCACCAGCGAGACCTAAACGGTGCGAGCCGACCTTGTCCTAGTCAGTGCGCGGGCACGCGCGCATTGGCCAGCGTGGCGCCTGACGGGCGGGCCCAACCGATCAGGTTTTCTGTCAATACGTATAAAACACACTTTTAGTCTTTTTTGCAACGGCTCGCCCCAATCTTGATACTGACACGTAAAAATTACCAATCTTGGTACCAACCAGTTTCCAATGCTCCAATTGTGGTACTTCTATGTAATTTACTCCCGCCTGATGGGAATATATACTGTGTCTGCTGTGTTGATGCGTGCGCAAAAGAGAAAAACCAAGGAGGAACCTTTCGGTTTGCAAACAACTAGACTTGTTTGTGTTTGTTTTCTTCTGACAGAGGAGCTGTCATATTAGTCGAGCAAATTAGTTGCTTTTTACTTAGTGTACATGTCACGGTAAACGAAGAACATGTGATCTGCAAACTAAAATTTAACAAAACTGTGCTACTCCCTACGTTTTCATTTACTTTGCATATAACCTTTGATCGAAGTCGAATGGTGGTTGGTGTTCGATAACATCTGGACCTTGTATCTTGTGTTGTGGCATTTGATCCAAGAGCATCTCGATTGTGGGTTATCCGGGCTCCCTCTCACGTAGATTGCAACCCGTTGCTTCAATGGTGTGCGGCTATCAGGCGGGCAATCACCCACCGTTGACTAGTAGTAAAAAAAACATCGATGTAAGTCAAATTTCGTAATGTTTGACCTTTTAGGAAACAATACAAATTTTAACAATAATAAATATATATGATCTGAAAATACATCTAATGATGATGTTAATGGTCCTGAGTTGGTACAAACTTGGTCAAAAATTTTAAAATCTATTCTAAGACAAAGCTAACATGGAGAGTAAATAAAAGCAAAGAAGTACGTCCTAAGAAAAAAAACTAGACTGGCTGAAGGTAATCAAGGGGAGAAGCGAAGGCAGTGCGTGGTCAAAAGCGAAGACGCAAATTTCGAGGGGGGTTCGTTAGGTAAGCAACCACAGCAGTGTCAACGATGTTTTTCTTTAGGGTCAGTCTCGACGATGTTGGTTGAATGTTTTTTTTAACATCAGTACAGACGCAAAGTTGGTTGAATGGTTGCTGAGTGCTGACCATCACAATTATGTTGCTACATATGCGAGTGTTTTGGAATATATATATAGACGCAACGGAAATTACCTTATGATCACACTACCTACTGAACAACGATTTGGTTCAAAAGGAAGCTCCAGGGCCTGCTTGGCATACGCACGCATGAGGTCTAGTTGGGGCAGGTAAATTGGCCAACTAACAGTAACAATCATGCGAGTTGCGTGCGCAGCCAGTGTTTAACTTGTTAAAACGGTGGGTGCTTTGCATGTTACCACTCCGGTATAAGTATATGCCTCCTGTCCCGTACATCATCGATCGAATACTTTAACGAATCCAGCTGGCTAGCTGTACAGTCCGTTCCGAATTATTTGTTTTGGATTTATCTAGATACGGATGTATGTAGACTTATTTTAGTGTTAGATACCTTTGTATCTAGATAAATCTAAGACAAGTAATTCGGAACGAAGGAAGTACACACTAGACAGACATATATTCCGGTATAAACACGCATGCAGCCTGACGAGCACATGTACTGCCGTTACGTAAATAGATTGACCTAACTGCTCAGTCTTTGACCTGACAAGGATACTGCTAGCAGACGAGGACAGTTTTATTTACTCTCAAATAAACCATTTCACGTTGAAAATCGGCTGGACAGAATAAGCCTCTGTCCATAGATTTTTGTTGTTGTTGTTGTTGAGAAAAGCCTCTGTCCATAGATTTGTTGACTGGGCCTGACTGGGAAGCCCTCCAATCATCATCGGCCGGCGGCCCAGTTATGGAACAAACTCCCGTTTTTTCCCTTCTGTTTGTCAGGCAATTTTCCATTAAAATGACTTCTCTTTTTTTGTGATAGATTTTAAAACATGTAAGTAGTGCAAAACTAAAATAATCATGAACTATTTTTTGTGTTTTTATAAAATGTTTTTATACTTTAAAAAAGGTTCAGATTTTTTAAAAACTTCCCTATTAAACATTTGTTTTGAAAACATTATTCCAAAAAATGTTCAATTTTTTTAGAATACTGGATTTCAAAATATACCCACTGATTCTAAATTCATTCTATGATTGATTTTATTATCATGAATTTCAAAAAACATGATGATACAAAATGATAAAAAATAAAAAAGACGAAAGGAAACCACAAAAAAAGGAAAAAATTGAGTAAGAAATGGAAAAGGGGAAAGAAAAATTAAATCAGATGAAAATCCAAGAAACTGTGACAAAACATAAACCTAGAAACGGAAACAACCAAGATCGAAGAAACATGCGGAATATGACATATTTTTTGTTTGCTTCATGGGCCGACCCATGATAGCACATGGTGTGTGTGACTGCCAGACACCTTATCGCAACAAGCCATAGAATAGGAGTTCCCTTTGTTTAGTACAGGCCGTATGCCACGACTTGTCTTTTGTTGCGACCATGAGTTGAAAGGAAGCTCAAATGATCAAACTCACGAACACTTCTTCCTGGTCGATATCCGTCCAAGGGTTTGTATGTTCCACTTTGGGGATGCAACACATTGACTGCAATCCTTGTTGGAGTCGTTATCACATACTCCCTCCGTTCCGAATTACTTGTCTTGGATCTGTCTAGATACGGATGTATCTAGACTCATTTTAGTGCTAGATACCTCCGTATCTAGACAAATCCAAGACAAGTAATTTGGAACGGAGGAAGTACCGATTTAGGAAGTTTCTGGTTGCTCTCTCGGTAATTTGGACCACTTGAAGGGCTTGCGTGGTGTATATTTTTTTTCACAATTTCTATTGTGGTGGATTTTTTCTAACTAGGAGACTATTGTGGTGATTTTATGCATTTAACTCTGCGTTTTCTCCTGTACACGTTGTCCCTCCAGTCTGATTTTTTTAGTGAAACCCCAAAACTATGTCCTTTTTTGTAAAAATAATCACTCTCATCACTGGTCGTTCCCATCGCTCCCTCGGGTGATAAAACTGATTTTTCTTTACAGTAGGATGTAGTTTTGAGATTTCGTATTTTTAAATATTTTTAAAGATTTCCTCCACCCTAGTCTGATCCCGCCCAATTACGTTGCGTGGTTCCATTCTCACTCCCTCGCCACACAATGTGCGTGAATATATATCGTCCGGGAGAGTATCAGGTGATATGGAGCCTTAGATGCTCTCATGATACGAGCTCCTAGGAGCCGTTGGATTGGCTGTCGTACTTGTTCGCAATTTTTAGACTACAAAAGGTCTTTTTCACAAAATGTTGAAAGCCTTCCGAAAGCCGTTGGATCTGAAATCCAACGGCTCCTAGGAGCTCGTATCATGGGAGCATCTAAGGCTCCGTATCACCTGATACTCTCCCATGTCATCCAGCCTCACAACCACTCGCCCTCCCCCACCTTTCACAGCTCTAATTGCTCACTCACGTCTTACGAATAGAGAGAACACATATGCCAGTGGTGTATCCAGCTGCTTGTTGTTAGAATAAATCCGAGGCATACCGTCGATCATTCGAGGATCAAGCAATCACATGAGGCATGACACCGAGATTTGTTAACGAGGTTCGCCGACATGACTACATCCCCAGAGCCTGACTACGGGCGCTCCTCCTCATGACACCGCTACAATACCGCAACCGATCGCCCTGGACACCGACACATGCCGCCGGCTTACCTTGTGTTCCTGTGCTATTATGTTGGCATAAGTTACATCGTGTGCCTAGCCTCGCTATATATGAGAGGCATAGGATACAAGTGTCCAATTAGACACGACTCCATATCCTATCTAAACACAATACAACTACAAGTTCAATTGTAACCTACCTTTTACACAATATTCGACACAACTCTAACACGTATGCCGCACGGGTGAATGCGTACATAGATAGATCGACATGCTACATAGACCTATTGCTATGTTACGTACGGCTGAGCTTGAGATTCTTGTTCGAATTTTTCTAGTAGGCCTTTGGCCCAAAGCCCAACTAAAATTCTGAAATTCTCTTGGCCCATTCATGCACACATGTGAGGAAGTGAGTGAGGCTAAAGTTTAGTCCCACCCCGAAAGTTGAGAGAGAGTTGCACCTCTTTATAAGGTGAGCTCTTCTACCACTTGTATGAGTATGAGAAGAGGAGACCTACACGCGCGCTCCTCCTCCTCCTCGCTCGCCTCGCCACGCCACGCCACGCCACGCCACGCCACGACGCGCCGGACGCGTTAATTACTGAACCGTTTCCGATTCTTTTGGATCGTGACGACTCGGACGTGGGGTTTACTCCCACGACCTACCCGGCCCGCACTATATAGTCAGGCAGACGTCTACCCTAGCCGCCGCTGCTTCATATGGTTTCTCACCACCGTTCCAGATCATTGCGCCGCCAAGCAAGTCTTCTCCATCCCTCCTTCCGGCGTGCACTGCGAGAAGGGACAACAGGCCTCCGAAACCCCGCCTCTCGTGATCCTGTACGGGAGAGGGGCGATCAGGTTTTTGGGGAGCGCACTCGCGCGACTGCTGGCAGCGACGACTTCGCGAACGACGACTTCTTCCCCGACCTCGGCAACCTCGTCCTCGACGACATGGGCGACAACATCAACGCCGGCGGTGCTGCACCCGCTGCACCGTATGTGATTCTATCCTTCCTGCTCGAGATCGTGGTAGAATTCATGCTTCTAGTATGTGCCCTAGATGTGATATGTTCATCTGCTATGCTAGTTCGCATGATTAGTTTAATCTCTGCTGCTGTGGTCATGATTTATCTTCTGTTTATTCGGATTAAATCTCGTAGTAATTTGCTCATATTTCCAACAATCCAAAAACCTGATTATAGGCAATTTACTCCGAGTGGTTTTGCTGCGCATCTGAAGCCGCCTGCCTTTAAGGGGGCGCAATATAAGAGGTGACGCACGAGAGCAGTCTACTGGTTTCAGACCATGGGCTGCTATGATGCCACCAAGAGCAAGCCTGAGGGCGATCTTAATCCAACACAGTTGGAAGCTTTTGAGAAGATCGATACCCTCTTTAAAGGCGCTCTTCTGAGTGTTCTTGATGACTCCATTGTGGATTCGTATATGTCGTTTGACAACGGCAAGGACATGTGGGCTGCGCTCGAGGCCAAGTTTGGTGCCTCGGACGCCGGCAGCGAGTTGTACGTCATGGAGCAATTCTATGACTACAAGATGACTGATGAGCGCCCTGTTGTACAGCAGGCTCATGAGATACAGTCGCTCGCAAAAGAACTTGAGTACTTCAAGTGTGTGTCGCCGGACAAATTTGTTGCTGGAGGCATCATTGCCAAGCTTCCACCATCATTTTGCTACTTCCCTGAAACACAAGAGACAGGAGTTTTCCGTTGCGGATCTCATTGGTACTCTTGATGTTGAAGAGAAGGCGAGAGCAAAGGACACACATGCTCGAGTTGCTGAGGGAGGTTCTAGTGCCCACATGGTACAGAAGAAGAACTCCCAGCCCAACAAGTTCAAAAACAATAAGAACAAAACTCAGGGCAAAGGCAAGTTTGATACAAAGAACAAGCCATCATATTCTACCAACTTCAAGAAGAATTCTCATAAGAAGGGGAAGGGACTTTGTCATGTCTGCGGTGATCCTAATCACTGGGCTCCGAAGTGTCCTAAACGCTTTGAGGAGCGCGAACATGAGAAGAGCGGCAAGTCCACTAATGTTGTCATCGGTGATACTGATATGAAGGAATCAGGGTACGGTATTTTTCCTACCATCCTTTCAGTATTTCAATCCCCTGATTGGTTAATTGACACCGGTGCCAATGTACATGTTTGTGCTGACGCCTCCATGTTTTCTTCTTACCAGGCAACAGGGACTTCACCCGTGCTGATGGGAAACGGGTCACATGCCATCGTTCGAGGTGTTGGTACGGTCGATCTGAAGTTTACTTCGGGGAAGACTGTGCGTCTGAAGAACGTTCATCATGTGCCGTCCATCAATAAAAATCTCGTTAGCGGTTCCCGTTTATGTCGAGATGGTTTTAAGTTGGTTTTCGAATCCAATAAAGTTGTAATTTCTAAGTGTGGACAATTTGTTGGAAAAGGCTATGAGTGCGGAGGCTTGTTCCGCCTATCTTTGTCAGATATTTGCACTAAAGTTATTAATAATGTTTGCCACAATAATGAGTCTGATATTTGGCATTCACGACTCTGTCATATTAACTTTGGTTGCATGATGCGGTTAGCCAATATGAATTTAATTCCGAAAATCTCTACTGTCAAAGGTTCCAAGTGCCAAGTATGTGTGCAAGCTAAGCAACCTCGCAAGTCCCATAAGACTGCAGAGGCAAGAGACTTGGCGCCACTAGAGCTTATACATTCTGATCTTTCTGAGATGAATGGCGTGTTGACAAAAGATGGAAAGAGATACTTCATGACGTTGATTGATGACTCCACTAGATATTGTTATGTGTATCTTCTGAAATCAAAAGATGAGGCTTTGACTTTCTTTAAAAACTATAAAGCTGAGGCAGAGAACCAACTTGATCGAAAAATTAAACGGCTTAGGTCCGATCGTGGTGGAGAGTATTTTTCCAATGAATTTGATCTGTTTTGTGCGGAACATGGTATAATCCATGAGAGGACGCCTCCTTACTCACCCCAGTCAAATGGGGTAGCCGAAAGAAAGAACCGAACTCTAACTGATATGGTTAACACCATGTTAGACACTTCGGGTCTATCCACGGAATGGTGGGGGGAGGCGCTAATGACTGCGTGTCATGTCCTAAACCGAGTTCCCACAAAGCATAAGACCATGACTCCATTTGAGGAATGGGAAAGAAAAAGGTTGAAACTCTCTTACCTACGTACTTGGGGTTGTTTGGCTCAATATACCAATTCCCAAGAAGCGCAAGCTTGGACCAAAAACCGTGGATTGTGTTCTTCTGGGCTATGCTTTTCATAGCATCGGCTATAGATTTTTGATAATAATATCTGAGGTATCCGACATGCATGTTGGTACGATTATGGAATCAAATGATGCAACTTTCTTTGAGGACATATTTCCTATGAAGGATATGTCGAGTTCATCAAATCAGGAGATACCTACTCCATCTAGTGAGGAATTCACTGTAATTCCTGAACCCACCATTGCGATGGAACACGTTGAGAATCCTGTTGAGGGTAACAATGAAACTCCTATGAGGAGTAAGAGACAGAGGACTGCAAAGTCTTTTGGTGATGATTTCATTGTGTACCTCGTGGATGACACACCCAGGACTATTTCAGAAGTCTATGCATCTCCTGATGCTGACTACTGGAAGGAAGCTGTACGTAGCGAGATGGATTCCATCTTAGCTAACGGTACCTGGGAGATCACTGACCGTCCTTATGGGTGCAAACCTGTAGGATGTAAGTGGGTGTTCAAGAAGAAGCTTAGACCTGATGGTACGATTGAAAAGTACAAGGCACGGCTTGTGGCCAAGGGTTATACCCAGAAAGAAGGTGAAGACTTCTTTGATACTTACTCACCCGTGGCTAGACTGACCACAATTCGGGTGCTACTATCACTGGCTGCCTCACATGGTCTTCTCGTTCATCAAATGGACGTTAAGACGACTTTCCTCAATGGAGAGTTGAAGGAGGAAATTTACATGGATCAGCCAGATGGTTTTGTAGTACCTGGTCAGGAAGGAAAGGTGTGCAAGTTATTAAAGTCTTTATATGGCCTTAAACAAGCTCCTAAGGAGTGGCATGAGAAGTTCAAAAGAACATTAACTGCTGCCGGCTTTGTAGTAAACGATGGTGACAAGTGTGTGTACTATCGCTATGGTGGGGGCGAAGGAGTTATTCTTTGTCTGTATGTCGACGACATATTGATCTTTGGAACCAAACTTGATTTAATCAAGGAGGTTAAGGATTTCTTATCTCGCTGTTTTGAGATGAAGGATCTAGGAGTAGCTGATGTTATCTTAAATATCAAGCTGTTGAGAGATGAGAATGGTGGGATCACACTGCTTCAGTCTCATTATGTGGAAAAGGTCTTGAGTCGTTTTGGGTATAGCGACTGCACGCCTTCTCCAACTCCATATGATGCTAGTGTGTTGCTTCGAAAAAATCGACGGATTGCTAGAGATCAACTGAGGTATTCTCAGATTATTGGCTCACTTATGTATTTGGCGAGTGCCACGAGGCTTGACATCTTTTTTGCTGTGAGCAAGCTGAGTCGGTTTGTGTCAAAACCGGGAGATGATCATTGGCATGCGCTTGAGAGAGTTATGCGCTATTTGAAAGGCACCGCGAGCTATGGGATTCACTACACCGGGTATCCAAGGGTACTAGAGGGTTATAGTGACTCAAACTGGATATCTGATGCTGATGAGATTAAGGCCACAAGTGGTTATGTTTTTACACTTGGTGGTGGCGCTATTTCCTGGAAGTCTTGCAAGCAGACCATCTTAACAAGGTCAACTATGGAAGCAGAACTCACAGCATTAGACACTGCCACTGTTGAAGCAGAGTGGCTTCGTGAACTCTTGATGGACTTACCTATAGTTGAAAAACCAATACCCCCTATCCTGATGAACTGTGATAATCAAACTATGATCGTCAAGATAAACAGTTCTAAGGACAATATGAAGTCCTCAAGGCATGTGAAGAGGAGACTAAAATCTGTCAGAAAATTGAGGAACTCCGGAGTTATTACGTTGGATTATATCCAAACGTCGAAAAACTTGGCAGATCCCTTCACAAAGGGTCTATCACGTAATGTGATAGATAATGCATCGATGGAGATGTGTTTGAGACCCACCGCATGAGTTGTCCATAGTGGTAACCCACTCTATGTGATCGGAGATCCTGTGAAGTAGAAGTGGGAGACAAGCTGTTGGTCAGCTGGGAGGAGAGTATCCCTATATTAATTATCCCACTCCGTGAAGATGCAATACTCTCCTGATCTGCATGGCAGGTTGATACTTATCTTAATGTGTTCCAAGTGGCTTATTCGGGTAAGCAGAGATGTTGTCCTGCAGAACATCTTCTGAGGAACACACCTATATGAATTTGACTGTTAATGTCGCAGTCTATGAGAATTGGGTGTTCTCTAATAAATTTATGAAAGGCCCTGGAGTATGACGTATACGCTCCACCCGCAGGGAAGCCTTGCGGCAGCCCAGTATCGGTCAAGAATTTGTGTGAAACTAGTTTCACAGAAAACTTGTAGTTCAAGGCATAGTCCACTATTCAAGTTGTGATCTAGTGTAGCATAAATTTCTAAGTGGAAATTCAACTTCACAGTCTCCACTAAGCACCGATATATAAAACAATGTTTTGGAACTAAATGATGAGATGTGCAAGTGAGACTTTGTGGGGGATTGTTGGAATTTTGCTAGTAGGCCTTTGGCCCAAAGCCCAACTAAAATTCTGAAATTCTCTTGGCCCATTCATGCACACATGTGAGTGGAGTGAATGAGGCTAAAGTTTAGTCCCACCCCGGAAGTTGAGAGAGAGTTGCACCTCTTTATAAGGTGAGCTCTTCTACCACTTGTATGAGCATGAGAAGAGGAGACCTACACGCACGCTCCTCCTCCTCGCTCGCCTCGCCACGCCACGCCTCGTCACGCCGCGCCGCGGGATTGAGCCGAGCCGAGGACAAAGCTATGCACGTTGTCTATATTTTTGCTACATGGAAAAATTAACGAGTCATTAATTAATAATTAACGGACGCGTTAATTACTGAACCGTTTCCGATTCTTTTAGATCGTGACGACTCGGACGTGGGGTTTACTCCCACGACCTACCCGACCCGCACTATATAGTCAGGCAAACGTCTACCCTAGCCGCCGCCACTTCGTATGGTTTCTCACCACCGTTCCAGATCATTGCGCCGCCAAGCAAGTCTTCTCCATCCCTCTTTCCGGCGTGCACCGCGAGAAGGGACAGCAGGCCTCCAAAACCCCGCCTCTCGTGATCCTGTACGGGAGAGGGGCGATCAGGTTTTTGGGGAGCGCACTCGCGCGACTGCTGGCAGCCACGACTTCGCGAACGACGACTTCTTCCCCGACCTCGGCAACCTCGTCCTCGACGACATGGGCGACAACGTCAACGCCGGCGGTGCTGCACCCGCTGCACCGTATGTGATTCTATCCTTCCTACTCGAGATCGTGGTAGAATTCATACTTCTAGTATGTGCCCTAGATGTGATATGTTCATCTGATATGCTAGTTCACATGATTAGTTTAATCTCTGCTGCTGTGGTCATGATTTATCTTCTGTTTATTCAGATTAAATCTCGTAGTAATTTTCTCATATTTTCAACAATTCTCCCCGCGGCTCGGCTTACACGGAAACCTACGCGCCAAAACCAAAATGGCAGTACCAAATCGGCACGGCAAGCTGTTTATAGCTAGCAGCGTTTCCGTGCCTTGTTTTGTAGCAGTACGAAATCAGCACGGTGCACCCCATTAATGGCGAGCGTGCAAACGACGAGCTAGAGGACAGGCTAGAGTACGTCAAGTTTGCTCTCTACTCTCTACTCGTTTTTCTCAGCCTCCGTGTTCTCTTCAATCTCCTCACGTATGTCTGGGTTTGGTTGGGGGTTGAGGCCGCTCGGCTTCGATGTTCAGTGATTTTTTTAGATAAAGAGGCCTACGGCCCGGCGTTAGCCCTTACAGATAAGGACATGAAGTCCTAAAGGCATCTTCAGTGATTGTAAAATAGTTATTGTTTGTCATAAGATTTTTGATGATTTGCCATACAATAAATACAATAAATAAAGGAAGAAAAAAAAGGTTATATGTACACATGAACCAACACCTCTTGTATAAGATTCAATGTAGAATGAGAGAGCACCTTATTCATTATCTTACATTTTATTAAGCAAATTAGATACAATTTATTGAATTTGTTGTATGTTAAGCTATTGATTAATGACATGATATATTTTATCAACAACCTAATGAACAGATATATTAAGTTTCCGTCGGTCGTATGCAAATTAAGCAGGCATTGATGCGTGGACAGCCATGCATGCATGTGGCTCAAATGATTCTGTCTTGGGAGCTCAGACCCATATACACGGATCCGGCTTGCCTGCTCCCTCCTCGTGCTCCCATCCGTGCTCCCACTTAATCGTACGGCTGTCTTTTTTTTTTCTTTCTAATTTAATCATCTCCCCCTGATTTTAAGAGGATGGGGCCAGACCATATTTTGTTCCAATCAAATCAAGCCACGTAGACAGGAGCATAGATGGGCACACGACGAGGGGGCAGGCAAGTCTCGTCCCATATACACTGTGTTGGCTGTGCTCATGCGCAAACAAAGGGAAAACCCGTCGAGCGGTTTGCAAACAGAGACTGGGATATGATAGTCTGGACGAGGACTGCACCTCTTCGTGTTTGTGTTCAATTTTCTGCTGACAGAGGACTGGGTCAGTGGGATGGGATATTGCTACACGAGGAATTAGTTGCACTTAGAGCATCTACGGCTGGACTTTGTAAATCCAACCCCTCAAACATTCGGACGCGTTCGTGGAGATCTGATGGAGCTCGGCCTTTGCCGGTGGGAGGGCAGCTCCTCGGATTTTAAGGTCTTTGTGTCCGCTTAGAGTTTGTGTCATACTTATGCTTAGGAGGACGAGGCGGCAGCGACTCCCTGAAGTTGGAATAAGATTCTCTCTGTCTAGTCCCCGTTATAGCGGTGCTACTAGTGTTGTCAGGGGCGTGTAGATGTGTGTCTTCGGCAGATCTCGCATGATTCAATCGGTGGTTGTCTTTGATAGACCTACATAGACCCGATCTTCGTTCGACTATGTTAGTGTCTCTTTAGGTTGGATGTTTCCAATCTACGTTCTCTTCATAGTCGATGATTGACGTTTTGGTGCGCCTTAGCACGATGACTTCCTAACTGTTACTATAAAAAGTTTTGCCCGACTCCGGCGAGGGAAGGGTGATAACGGCGACGCGTCTTCAACTCGTGTTAGTGCTTGTAGTCGTCGCTTGCTGGTCTACGGATTTGGATGTAATTTTTATTATTTATTTTGTTAGTTATACTGGCATGATCGATGATGTATAAGTCAGGATTCAGGAACCCCCGCCTCCCAAATATTTTCTTAAAAGATTTCGTCGGTCTCGTAACCACTCGCCCTCATGTATCCTGCTGGGGGGAGTGCGTACATTGATAGATCGGCATACTAGTTGGCAGACCTATGGCTATGTTACGTACGGCTCAGCTTGAGATTCTTCCCGCGGTTTACACGAAGAACTCTAGGCGCGAAAATGGCAGGCACCGAATCGGCACGGCACACGTTGTCAATATCAAGCATTTCCTTCTTTCTTTCGTTCATAGCAGCACGAAATCGGCACGGTGCACGCCATCAATGGCAAGCAAGAAAACGACGAGCTAGCGGAACGGCTTCGATCTTCAGTCTCCTCACAGTCTGGGATTTGGTTGGGGGTTGAGGCCGCCCGGCTTCGATCTTGATTCTTCAGTGATGGCAGGAGTACTAGGTAACAGTGGCACTAGTCAGTACATCACGGCCATGTTTCTCTTTCTATCTATGATGATGGCACTGAATGGAAGAGATTAGCTTTCGGTCGTACAAATTAAGGAGACATTGATGCGTGGACAGCCATGCCCTGCATGCATGTGGCTCAAATGATCGTGTCCTTGGGAGTCTGGCGAGAATATATACTGTGTCGGTTGTGTTCATGCGCAAACTAAGGGAATATATACGTTGTGTTTGTGTTAATTTCTCTGCTAACATAGGACCGGGATATTGTAGACGAGGAAATTAGCTGCACTTAGGTGTCACGGTGACAGGAACATGTGATCGACTCATCGGCAACCGAAGATTATGAAAACAGTAGAGAAGAATTGGACTGGTAGAAAGACCCGCATGCCTGCCCAACACAAAACAGAATAGAAAATAATATAAAAGAGTAGTCTACTATACCAGCGAAATGGCTTTGGCGAATCGCCAATGGGGAGGGGGGACTCTGGCTCACCATCATTCGCAATAAGTACCTTCGGGGCCAACCCCTAGCTTTCTGCCAGCGTTTTGGTGGCTCCCAATTCTGGCAGGCTGTGATACAACTTCTTCCAGTGCTCCGCATTGGCACGTCCATCTCTGTTTTCTCCGGGTCCTCGACCCTTTTCTGGTTCGATCGTTGGGTGGGGGACTCCCCCCTGGTCGCTCGATTCCCGGAACTATTCTCCATAGCGGTTGACCCTCGGGTCTCTATCGAGACGGCCCTTATTGACTTAGGGCATCTCGCTTTCCGGCGCTCCTTCGCCACCCTCGAGGTAGCTGCTTGAGACTCCCTCCTCCAGAACATCGCCCTTCTGCCGATGGACGTCAAGGGCGCCCCTGACTCCATCTCTTGGTGAATGGAGTTCTCCGGCCGCTTCTCCACTAAGTCCTTATACTCGCCTATCGCTCCTTCGTCGGCCCTGAACCCATTAGCCTGATCTGGGATATTCGCCTCGCGCTGAAGATCAAGATCTTCTTGTGGCAGTGGATCCGTGGACGCCTTCACTCCGGGGTTGAGGTCCTCAAGCGTAATGGACCAGGAGACGGGATTTGCCCCCTATGTGGCACGGTGGAGGATGCTAACCACATCTTCTTCTCCTGCTTCACAGCCCAATTCCTGTGGTCCTGCTTTCGCGAGACGGTCGGTGGACAGTGGTGCAACACCAACTTCCTGGACCTGCTTGCCGAGATCCATGCCCCCGTCCCTCGCCACCGCCATATTACATGATTGTGCGTTGGGGTCCTTGCCTGGACGCTTTGGACCATCCGCAACAAGCTTGTTATTTAGAAAGTGCCTCTTCGGCGTGCGACTGACGCGATCTTTAAAATGTGTGGTTACTTACAGTTTTGGCGGCCGCTTAGCCGCCCCCAGGACCGGGACGCCATCAACACCCTCCTCGCCGATCTTCGCTCGATGGCCTTCCGCGTGGCGCCCCCGCTGCCGCCCCCTCCTCCAGAGCCTGATTAGAGCATGTCTAGTAGAGCCCTTAAACCCTAAAAAACAGAAATAATCGTTTTTTACGGGTTCGGTGAAAAAACGCGTAGACTAGAACCCCTTAACCCTTAAACCCTTAAATTTTTTTAAGGATCGGACCTGCAAACCCTCTCCCAACCTGTAGAAGTGAGGATTGGGTGGGGGGGGGGCAAAATCTACCCCAACCCTCACTTCGATCTGGCCACGCGCGGGAGGGAAATTTCCCGTCCCCAACCTCCCCCCGCGCCTCCCTCGAGCCGCCGCCGGCCGCATCTCGGGCCGCCGCCACCACCTTCCCGCCCCCGCACCGACCTGGGCCGTCTCCGGCCGCATCTCGGGCCGCCGCCACCATCCCGCCCCCGAGCTCCTCCACCGCCGCCGGCTGCATCTCGGGCCATCACCCTCCCCCCTCCCGAGCTCCTCCACCGCCGCCCCCGAGCTCCTCCACCGCCCCGAGCTCGTCCACACCGCCGGCCTCCTCCACCGCGGGCTGTCCAAGGTGAGCTCCCCTGCTCCTCCTCCCTTTGTCTCCACACTGCCGTCCTCCACACCGCCGGCCTCCTCCACAGCGAGCTCCAGCTGGCCCTGTTTCCTGTATTTTTGTTACAGAGCAACACTACATTTTTTGTTTTGTGTTGTGTAGATGGATGCGTTGTCCGATGATTCCGGTTGGTCGTCATCGGACGATTCGGACATTGAGGACTTGCTTCAAGATGATGATGTCGAGATGATGGGCCTCCTCCTCGACGTGCAAGAGTTTGAAGACCGCGTGAAGCTGATGGATCAGAGGAGAGGGTCGAAGATGGCGCGAGTCACCATCTACCGGAACCGCTGTCTCGGACACGAACATTTGATGCGAGACTACTTCGCAGAGGTACCGACATACCCACCTCGCCTCTTCCGGAGAAGGTACCGAATGCGCCGTAGTTTGTTTGTGAAAATTGTCACCGTTTGTGAGGCCGCCTCAGATTACTTCAAGCGTCATAGATCCGCCACCGGTATCATGGGGTTTAGTGCGTACCAAAAGATATCGGCTGCAATGCGGGTGCTCGCCTATGGCATACCTGCGGACTATACGGACGGGTATCTTCGCATTGTACAGGATACAACCACGGCGTCCGTTCGTAGGTTAGCAAAATTGGTCATCTGGTTGGTGATGAGTATCTTCGGGCACCCAACGAGGACGATACAAAGAGATTGATGGAGATGCATGAAAAAAGGGGATGGCCGGGGATGCTTGGTAGTCTTGATTGCATGCATTGGAAATGGAAAAATTATCCAAAGGCATGGCAATGAATGTATTGCGGTAAAAGCCATGATGCTACCATTGTGCTTGAGGCCGTGGCATCGGAGGACACATGGATTTGGCATGCATTTTTTGGTTTGACGGGAACACTCAATGATATCAATGTGCTCAATAGATCTCCTTTGTTCAAAAGATTAGTTTCTGAGGATGCTCCAACTTGCAACTACAAAATAATGGACAATTAGTACTCAGTGGGATACTATCTCACCGATGGAATTTACCCCGATTGGGCAACTCTTGTGAAGTCCATCAAGGAGAAAAATGGGGTGCCCTTAACTAGAAAAGAGGCTCATTTCACCAAGGCACAAGAGGTAGCCCGCAAGGATATTGAGAGAGCTTTCGGTCTTTTGCAAGCAAGATTTGCCATAGTTCGGGGTCCAACTCATTTTTGGGACAAAAAACCTTGGAGAACATCATGAAATGTTGTGTGATTCTACACAACATGATTGAGGGAGTCCTGGATTAGGGGGTCTCCGGACAGCCGGACTATATCCTTTGGCCGGACTGTTGGACTATGAAGATACAAGATTGAAGACTTCGTCTCGTGTCCGGATGGGACTCTACTTGGCGTGGAAGGCAAGCTAGGCAATAAGAATATGGATATCTCCTCCTTATTTGTAACCGACCTTGTGTAACCCTAACCCTCTCCGGTGTCTATATAAACCGAAGGGTTTTAGTCCGTAGGACAACAATCACAACATACAATCATACCATAGGCTAGCTTCTAGGGTTTAGCCTCTCTGATCTCGTGGTAGATCTACTCTTGTACTACCCATACCATCAATATTAATCAAGCAGGACGTAGGGTTTTACCTCCATCAAGAGGGCCCGAACCTGGGTAAAACATCGTGTCCCTTGCCTCATGTTACCATCCGGCCTAGACGCACAGTTCGGGACCCCCTACCTGAGATCCGCCGGTTTTGACACCGACATTGGTGCTTTCATTGAGAGTTCCTCTGTGTCGTGGCTGTTAGGCTCGATGGCTCCTACTATCATCGATAGCGATGCGGTCCAGGGTGAGACTTTTCTCCCCGGACAGATCTTCGTATTCGGCGGCTTTGCACTGCGGGCTAATTCGCTTGGCCATCTAGCACAGATTGAAAGCTACGCCCCTGGCCGTCAGGTCAGATTTGGAAGTTTGAACTACACGGCCGACATCCGCGGAGACTTGATCTTCGACAGATTCGAGCCACAGCCGGGCGCGCCGCACTGTCGCGATGGGTATGGCCTAGCTCTGCCGCCGAACAGTACCCCAGAAGCCGCGCCCGCATCAGCTCCGACCCTTAGCTCGGAGCCAATTGCGCCAATCGAGGACGGGTGGTCAGACATCGCCTCAGGGGCTGCAGTCTCAACGGCGGTCGAGCCGAACACCAGCATAACCCTCTGCGCAGCCCGTGACTCCAAGGTGCCGGACTCTTTCTCTGACTCCGAGCCGCCCGCGCCCCTGCCAATCGAATCCGATTGGGCACCGATCATGGAATTCACCGCCGCGGATATCTTTCAGCACTCGCCCTTCGGCGACATCCTAAATTCACTAAAGTCTCTCTCTTTGTCAAGAGAGCCCTGGCCGGACTATGGCCAACAGGATTGGGATGCGTACGACGAAGAAATTCGACGCCCACCCACCACCCACTTCTTAGCCACTGTCGATGATTTAACCGACATGCTCGACGTCGACTCTAAAGACATCGACGGTATGGACGACGATGTAGAAGACGACATGAACCAGCGCCTATAGGGCACTGGAAAGCCACCTCGTCATATGACATATACATGGTGGATACACCCAATGAAGGCAATGGCGATGGGATAGCGGAGGATGACCCCTCCAAGAAGCAACCCAAGCGTCGACGTCAGCGGCGCCGCTCTAAGTCCCGCCAAAGCAAAAGTGGTGATACCGGCACAGGAGATAATAACACTCCGGATAGCACCAAAGACAACAACAATCCCTCCAGCAAGATTTACAGCAGGAGGATGAAGGAGCCAGCTCTCCTGAGAGAGCGGCAGACGGAGAGGAGGAGGATGACAATTACATGCTCCCCTCCGAAGACGAGGCAAGCCTCGGCAACGGTGAATTCGCCGTACCAGAGGATCCCGTCGAACAAGAGCGCTTCAAGCGCCGGCTTATGGCCATGGCAAATAGCCTGAAGAAAAAGCAGTAGCAGCTTCAAGCTGATCAAGATCTGCTAGCTGACAGATGGACTGAAGTCCTCACGGCCGAGGAATATAAACTCGAGCGCCCCTCCAAGAACCACCCAAAGTGCAGGTTACTACCCCGACTGGAGGAAGAAGCATATGATACGGCTGAGCGGCCACCTCGTGGCCGCGATAGAGGCATTCCAGCCAAAAGCTCAGCCTCCACCCCGACGCCATTCAAATAAAAAGGCATGGGGAGATACGGCAGACCTGTGAGATATATTGGAGGACAAAGCAGACATGCAAGATCGATCTACGGATCACGACGGCGCACCACTCTACGAGACGATAAACGTCAGGCCGGATATAGTAAAAGCAAATCCGGCTGGGCCGAACACAGCGGGCAAGACCCATTCGAGCTGCGTCGTGATATAGCCCAATACAGAGGCGCCGCACACCTCTTATGCTTCACAGACGAAGTAATGGAACATCAATTCCCAGAAGGTTTCAAACCTGTAAATATTGAATCATACGATGGCACAACAGATCCCGCAGTATGGATTGAGGACTTCCTCCTCCACATCCACATGGCCCGCGGTGATGACTTACACGCCATCAAATACCTCCCACTAAAGCTCAAAGGACCAGCGCGGCATTGGCTTAACAGCTTGCCAGCGGACTCCATTAGCTGTTGGGAAGATCTGGAAGCCGCATTCCTCGACAACTTTCAGGGCACCTATGTGCGACCACCAGACGCCGATGACTTGAGCCACATAATTCAGCAGCCAGAAGAGTCGGCCAGGCAATTCTGGACTCGGTTTCTTACAAAGAAAAATCAAATCGTCGACTGTCCGGATGCGGAGGCCTTAGCGACTTTCAAGCACAACATCCGAGACGAGTGGCTAGCCCGGCACCTTGGTCAGGAAAAGCCGAAATCTATGGCAGCTCTCACGACGCTCATGACCCGCTTTTGTGCGGGAGAAGACAGCTGGCTGGCTCACAGTAATAACATATCAAAGAACCATGGTACCTCAGATACCAAGGACGGCAATAGCAGGTCACGTCACAACAAACATAAGCGCCGCATTAACAGCGAAAATACTGAGGATACGGCAGTCAATGCCGGATTCAAAGGCTCTAAACCCGGGCAGCGGAAAAAGCCATTCAAACAAAGTACGCCGGGTCCGTCCAGCTTGGACCGTATACTCGATCGCTCGTGTCAAATACACGGCAGCCAATCACACCAACAGGGATTGTTGGGTGTTCAAGCAGGCTGGCAAGTTAATTGCCGAAAATAAGGACATGGGGCCGCATAGCGATGACGAGGAGGAGCCCCGGCAGCCGCACACTGGAGGACAGAAGAGGTTTCCCCCGCAAGTGCGGACGGTGAATATGATATACGCAACCCACATCCCCAAGAGGGAGCGGAAGCATGCGCTCAGGGACGTATATGCGCTGGAGCCAGTCGCCCCAAAATTCAACCCTTGGTCCTCCTGTCCGATCATCTTAGATCGCAGGGACCATCCCACTAGTATCCGTCATGGCGGATTCGCCGCACTGGTCCTAGACCTAATCCTTGACGGATTTCACCTCACTCGAGTCCTTATGGATGGCGGCAGCAGCCTGAACCTGCTTTATCAGGACACAGTGCGCAAAATGGGTATAGACCCCTCAAGCATCAAACCCACAAAAACGACCTTTAAGGGCGTCATTCCAGGTGTAGAGGCCCATTGCACAGGCTCAATTACACTGGAAGTGGTCTTCGGATCCCTGGATAACTTTCGAAGCTTAGAGTTAATCTTCGATATAGTCCCGTTCCGCAGTGGTTATCACGCGCTGCTCGGGCGAACCACATTTGCTAGATTCAATGCGGTACCGCATTATGCATACCTCAAACTCAAGATGCCAGGACCTCGCGGAGTTATTACAGTCAATGGAAACACGGAGCGCTCTCTCCGAACAGAGGAGCATACCGCGGCCCTTGTAGCAGAAGTGCAAAACAGCCTTTCAAGGCAATCTGCCGGTTCGGCGTTTCAAAACCCGGACACTTTCAAGCGCGCTCGGAGCAACCGGCAGATAGATCGCCTGGCGCAATCTGAGATCGCGTAGCAATGCGGCCCCCACCCCAGTCCCAGCCAAACGGCGAAACTCGTGCCACGCGTACATAATTACGCATTAAAAATACCATGGGCACAGGTGGGGAGGGGGGCACAACTGCGGCACGCCCCAAGACGCGGCTTAAACCGCACTAGGGGCTTCCCGTTTGGTTATTTTTCTTTTTTTTTCAGGACCTTAATCTCTGGAAACACTGTCCGGCAGCACTATTGCCGAACACATGATGCAGCAACCAAGGAGGCAGACAGCTATGTCATACCACGGAATTCCCAGGTTGATTACAGTAACGAGCGAAATATTCGATTTAATATCATTCCTCAGCTCGCCCTTGGAAGGGACATAGTTCTACTCTTTGCTTATCACACTATCTGTATCAGTTTGCTTTAACGCAATGTTTTAATAATCAATGCATGATATTACGACTATTATTGCATTCTTGTTATATATATATGTGTGTGTGTGTGTGTGTTCATTAATGACGCCTTGCAACCGTACACTTTGGTATGGCCAATACACCAGGGGCTTACGTACCCCACAATATGGTGTGAAAAGTCCGAACACTTTCACAAGTGCGGCACCCTGAACTTATAGCATTATATGCATCAGCTCGGAATCATGTCTTTGGTCAAATGTTGGGTTTGCCCGACTCCTATGTTTTGGTACCTTAGGTTCCGCTCTATCGGTTAAGGTAGCGCTAGGAGAACTACTGCGATTGTGCCCCGGTTCTGCCGGGCTTAGCACCTCAGTAGAGAAAGCTAAAACTGACTGTCATGATAAGTCGAGAGACTGGTCATTGTTCGGCGAGGTTTTTCGAGTCCCTAAAGACTTATGCCGCTTAGGGCGAGGGGCCGGCCCTGTCCGGCTTACAGGCGTGTATCGCGCCCCGAATTCGGCGTTCCGAATACCAGGGGCTTCGCCAAAATTTAAAATTATAGAATTCTATGGCTAAGTGAGAGTGATAAAGCATTATTAGTCCGGTTGCCTTGTCCGTTGTGCTGAGCACCTCCCTCGAAGGACCCAAATATGGGAACAAGAGTGCTCAGGTTTATCCCGAACACCCCAGCACTCGTGACATGGGGGCAGAAGCCGAGGACTAGCCATCTCTCAGATTGGATAAACAGCCAAACAGAAGGTAATATTTTAAATTCAAACAAGCGTTGCATAGTGCATATGAAACAAGTTTTCATAAATACAGGATAAACGAGCAAGTCTCATTCAAATATTACATCTCTTGAACATTCATCCGTGATAAGACGAGCACCCGGCAGAACACCCTCATAGTACATCTCGGGGTGGCGGTGCTCCTTGCCCTCCGGCGGCCCTTCCTTGATTAGCTTCACGGCGTCTAGCTTGACCCACTGCAATTTCACACGGGCGAAAACCCGGCGTGCACCTTCAATGCAGACAGATCGCTTGACGACCTCCAGCCGTGGGCAGGCATCCACAATCCGCCTCACCAGGCCGAAGAAGCTGTTCGGAAGGGCGTCGCCAGGCCACAGCCAGACTATAAAGCTCTTCATGGCCTGATCGGCCGCCTTATGTAGCTCGACCATCTGCTTCAGCTGGTCGCTCATTGGCACCGGGTGCTCGGCCTCAGCATACTGAGACCAGAACAGCTTCTCCGTTGAGCTTCCATCCTCAGCCTGGTAAAATTGTGCGGCATCGGACACACTGCGGGGCAAATCTGCGAATGCTCCTGAAGAGCTCCGATTCCGGGTAAGTAATCGGTAATTTACTTTTACATGCTTGCTTTGCATATAGAAAGCCTTACCCACCGCTATCTTCTTCATCGCGTCGATCTCTTGGAGGGCCTTTTGGGCTTCGGCCTTGGCACTTTTTACACTCTCGAGGGCCGCGGCAAGCTCAGACTCCCACGTCTTTGAGTCAAGCTCCAACGCCTCGTGCTTCACCACGAGAGCCTGGAGCTCTTGCTGCACCTCGCCCACCCGAGCCTCATGCTTCTCTCGCTCGGTGCGCTCCTTGGCCGCTTTATCTTTGGCCTTGGTTAGCGTTTGCTTCAGGGTCGCCACCTCGGTCGTGGCCCCTGGCAAACATACGATGATCCTGCCATCTTGCAATCACGTCCTCTTTTATATATACATATCTATAGACAGGGTATTACTTACCCTTGTTCTCCTCGAGCTGCCTCTTGGCAAGGCCGAGCTCTTTCCTGGACCCCTCGAGGTCCTGCTTCAGTACAGCGACCTCCGCAGTCAGTGCGGCGGACGCCAGCAGCGAAGCCTGCATATGCATATTGACACAATTATTTTAGACTCCTGCGATATTATTTGATCCTCTGTTCGGCTTTTCTTTGTGAACACCGAACAAAGCATCAGGGGCTACTGTCTATGCGGTAATATTTCTACTACATTTTAAAACACTTACCTCGAAGCCTGTTAGAAGGCTGGCACAGGCTTCAGTCAATCCGCTCTTGGCAGACTGAACCTTCTGGATCATCGCACTCATGATAGTGCGGTGCTCCTCGTCGATGGAAGCGCCGCGAAGCGCTTCCAGCAGATTGTCCGGCGCCTCTGGATGGACAGAGGTCACCAGCACAGGCGTCTTGCCCCTTTTAGAAGGAGGCCGCCTGCCCGAGCCTGGAACCGCTGGAGGTTCCGGCGTGGTGTTCGGCTGAGGGCCGAACTCGGAGCTCTCAGGGGCCCCGTCCCTTCGGCTCCCAGAGTCCGGAAGGCCGCCTTGAGGCGCCTCCGGGACTGTCTCCCCTTGATCCGGTGCCTCTTGAGACAACACCTCGGCGTCGTCGGCAGGATGAGGGGAGGTGGCGGTCGGGACTGGATCGCTATCCATGTCCGACAAGCCCAAGGAGCCGTCCGACGATACATCAATACTGGCTCGGGGCGGCATGCGTAATTGTGTTCAGCATTAGGAAAGCAGTGCGACAAAGGAATCCTATGGGTTACTCTGGTATCCGAATACTTACGATCTCCCCGGGGGTTTGGCCCTGGGCAACCACTCGTCTTTGCCTTCGTCGACGGCGGTGGAGCTGTCCAGAAGGAGAGTCCTTCCCTTCTTGGACCCTTCGGCCCCCCAGTTGGGGCGGCCTTCCTTTTCCTGTCTCCCCCAGTCGGTGGGGGAGCATCTTCTTCTTCTTCCTCGTCTTCGGGGGAAGAGTGCGCCGCAGAGTCATCGGACGATGAGTCCGACGACGCCTGGCGTCGGGAACTCTTTCGGGTTCCCTTGGCCTTCTTGGTCTTCTCCGGCACCGTATAAGGGGCCGGAGTCAACATCTTCGCCAGAAGAGCGTCTGCGGGGCCTTCAGGCAAAGGAGCCGGACAGTCGATCTGTCCAGCCATCTTCTGCCAGTCCTGTCAAAGGCACGGGAGTTTAGATCCCGCATAGAGTCAATCTATAAAAAAACAAGTATCCTGTGAAAGGTAAAGCAGCTTACCGCACTGGCTTGGCGCTTCGCGCTGAATCCGCGATCCTCAGTAATAGGAGGGGGGACCTCGGCACTCTTGAACAGCACGCTCCAGGCATCTTCATGAGTCGTGTCGAAGAGCCTGTTTAGAGTTCGGTGTTGTGTCGGGTCGAACTCCCACAAGTTGAACTCCCGTTGTTGGCATGGGAGGATCCGGCGGATGAGCATAACTTGGACTATATTGACAAGTTTGAGCTTCTTGTTCACCATGTTTTGAATACATGTTTGGAGTCCGGTCAGCTCTTCCGAACTACCCCAGGACATGCCCTTCTCTTTCCAGGAGGTGAGCCGCGTGGGGATGCCAGATCGGAATTCGGGGGCCGCTGCCCATACAGGGTCGCGCGGCTCGGTGATCTAGAACCACCCCGATTGCCACCCCTTTATGGTTTTCATAATGGAGCCCTCGAGCCATGTTACGTTGGGCATCTTCCCCACCATGGCGCCTCCGCACTCCGCCTGGCGGCCGCCCACCACCTTCGGCTTGACATTGAAGGTCTTCAGCCATAAGCCGAAGTGGGGCTTAATGTGGAGGAAGGCCTCGCACACGACGATAAACGCCGAGATGTTGAGGATGAAGTTTGGGGCCAGATCATGGAAATCCAGGCCGTAATAGAACATGAGCCCCCGGACGAATGGATGGAGAGGGAATCCCAGTCCGCGGAGGAAATGGGTGAGGAATACTACCCTCTCGTGGGGCCTGGGGGTGGGGATGAGCTGCCCCTCATTTGGGAGCCGGTGCGCGATGTCGTCGGGCAGGTATCCTGCTCTCCTCAGTTTCTTGATGTCTCCCTCCGTGACGGAGGAGACCATCCACCTGCCTCCCGCTCCGGACATGGTTGGAGAAGGTTGAGGTGGGAAGTGTGGACTTGGGCGCTAGAGCTCGAGTGTGCGAAAACGGATGAGCAAAGGAGGAAGAAGGCATGGATAGAAAGGTGAATCCTTATCCCTTTATATGGGCGGACGAAGCTAAGCGTCCCCACTTACCTGGTAAAACTCGCTTATCCCCCAAGCGCCGTAATTGATGGCCCGGTTGGGTTACCCACGCCCGTATTGATGAGAATCCCGTAATAAGGGGACACGATCTTTGCTTTGACAAGACGTGTCGAAAAACTGCCTCGCGTTATGTGCGGGGCTGGTTAAAGGAAACGGTTCGAATAATCACCGGGCCATGACATAATGTCATGCTTCCAAAACAAGCCAGCAAATTAGATCTGCGAAAATATTATTCTCTCTACGGTGGAATGTGGAACTTATTTTGCAGGGTCAGACACTATCCTCGTATTCAAATTCTTCTGTGATGTATTCGGAGAAGGAACCCGCCTTGCAATGCCGAAGACAATACTGCGCGCCGGACTCATCGTCATTGAAGCCTGGTTCTGAGGCTACTGAGGGAGTCCTGGATTAGGGGGTCTCCGGACAGCCGGACTATATCCTTTGGCCGGACTGTTGGACTATGAAGATACAAGATTGAAGACTTCATCTCGTGTCCGGATGGGACTCTACTTGGCGTGGAAGGCAAGCTAGGCAATACGAATATGGATACCTCCTCCTTTGTAACGGACCTTGTGTAACCCTAACCCTCTCCGGTGTCTATATAAACCGAAGGGTTTTAGTCCGTAGGACAACAATTACAACATACAATCATACCATAGGCTAGCTTCTAGGGTTTAGCCTCTCTGATCTCGTGGTAGATCTACTCTTGTACTACCCATATCATCAATATTAATCAAGCAGGACGTAGGGTTTTACCTCCATCAAGAGGGCCCGAACCTGGGTAAAACATCGTGTCCCCTGCCTCCTGTTACCATCCGGTCTAGACGCACAGTTCGGGACCCCCTACCCGAGAGGGTTAAAACTGCCTTGTTTCTATGACAATGTTGGTACTCGTGTGCAACTGGAAAGAAACCCTTATCGCGTACAAGCTTTTCTTGAAGCACATCGTCAGATTGAGGATGCAAACACTCATGGTCAGCTCCGGGATGATCTAGTAGAGCACCAGTGGCAGTTGGTTGGGCGGCGCCAAGGCCCATGATCTACCTTTGTTTACTTTTCTATGTCCTATTTGATTCGAACAATTATTATAATTTGCTTCAAAACATTGTTGTAATAAATTGAATGATTATTATGTGTTTGAAAGTACTATTTGGTGTTATTGAAATGATGAAAATTATGATATGTCAAATGACAATTTTAAAGGTTGGGGTTGGGGCAAAGACCAGAACCCACAAACCCAACCCTTATAACGGAATATTCCGTTATAAGGGTTGGGTTTGAGGTTTCTAGTTTTTGCCCCTGTTTTTCAACCCTTAAAAGTGTCAAAAATGACAAATTCTCAACCCTTAAAACTAGTTTTAGATTTAAGGGTTTGAGGGCTCTACTAGACATGCTCTTAGGCCTGTTGCTCGGGTTGCTGTGTGTGAGTTTGTGTTTTAGATTTTAGGGCTTGTTGAGCTGTGTCCTCAGCAGTAACCCAGTGTGCTACTCTATGTGTTTGTGGAACTTGCATGTGTGTTTGTGAACCTTGTTGGATGTTTGGTTTGGGCGGTTGGCTTTATTTATAAAATAAGACGAAAGCCTTTTTCAGTAAATAATTTATAAAGATAGTTAACCAAGAGGGAGAAAGCGAAAGCAACGTGCGGTCAAAAGCAAAGACGCAAATTCCGAGGGAGTTTGGTTTACCTACGCTTTCGCTAATTCAAGCAAGATACTAACTACGGGAGTCTCTGCGATGTTGGTGGAATGGTTGCAGGTGAGTGCTGCTGACCTGACAACACATATATTTATACTTCTTCTTTTCGAAAAAACTTGTGCTAAGTTTATTCGTTAAATAAATGTATCTAACAGTAACTTTGTGTTAGCTATATTTATTTGCGAGACAAACTTTTCTGGATGGAGGAAATATGATATAATATCATGGACGAGTGTTTTGGTAGATTGATGCAACGGAAATTACTTTATGCACGGAGTCAATCACACACACGTAGTAGTAGTTGTCGTCGCCGTCATGGCTTGGCAAAAGGACGAGGCCAAATTGGGGCAGGTAAATTAACCAACTAATAATAATCATGCGAGTTGCCTGCACAGCCAATGTTTAACTAAGTTAGGGCATGTATAATGATTGATAAGATAGTTTTATCTTAAGTTTTGCATGTAAATTAGAGATGATAAAAAAAACATGTCTACAATGGGTCATCTCTTAGCCTTATCTTCAATAATTAGTTGTTTTTAAAAACATGTTGAGACAAATTGTGCTAAAAGATCATCTCTTGTCTTCTCTTAAATAAGATAAGGTAAGCCTTCTCTTATGATTTCTCTCTCTTCCACCTCATCATTTATTCTATGTGGCACTGTTAAGATAGAACCGTTGTACATGCCCTTATAGTCGATCCGTGCTCTGCATGTTACCATTCTGGTATACTCACTCCGTTCCCAAATACTTCCTTGTTTTAAAATAGATGACTCAATTTTATACAATTTTAGTACAAAGTTAATATAAAGTTGAGTCATTTATTTTGAAACAGTGAAAGTATATTTTTTTAGAGATTTCAACAAATGACTATATATGTAGCAAAATGAGCGAATTTATGTTCTAAAATATGTCTACATATATTCGTATGTTGTAGTCCATTTAAAATGTCTAAAAACACTTATATTTAGAAAGGAAGAAAGTATATGCCTGCTGTCCCGTACATCCTCGACTACTTTAGCAAATCTAGCTAGCTGCGCAGCATTTCATACCATATACGCAGACATATATTCTGGTATAAACCCACATGCAGGCCCACAATCGAGCACATGTACTGTTACATCGATAGGTTGACTTTGCTGGGTTCTTTGACCTGAGATCGACTGAGAGGAGGATACTACTAGCACTCTAGCAGAAGGATTCAGTTGGAGCAGAATATATAGAGAGATCGAGGGTTTTCCCGCAATTTTTTTTTGTTTTTGCAAGAATAACTTTCAATCTATTCATCAAATGTCAAAAGAACACCAGAAGTAAAAAATATGTCAAGATTCATAGACCATCTAGCGATGACTACTAACACTGAAACGAGCCGAAGGCATGTCATTGTCTTGGCCCCTCCCTTATCGGAGCCGAACAAACCTTATTTTAATAGACAGTCGGGAAGTCGTCGTGCTAAGACCCTATAGGACTAGCGCACCAAAACAGCACCCGCTGCCTATGAAGAGAAGCGTAGATTAGAAGAATTCAACCTGTAAACACACGAACATAGACGAACGAATACAAGATTCACCGAAGACAAACGCCGACCGAATCCCGTGAGATCCGCCGGAGACAAATCTCCACACGTCCTCCAACGATGCTAGAAACATCGCCGGGACGGGGACCAAATATATTTCCAGAAAGTTAAACACTTGGACGTGGTTTGGGAGACCCCCTCGACGACGGTACTACATCAAAATGACGGGGCATCGCACATGAGTTGCTCGTCGGCCAGTGGCCCAATTAGGAAGCGCTCTCTCTCTCTCTCTCTCTCTCTCTCTCTCTCTCTCTCTCTCTTTTCCTTATGGTTTTCAACATGTCTTCCTTAAAAACAACTTCTCTATTTTTCATAGAGTGAAAAAGTGTAATCAAGAACTTAAAAAAATTGTGGTTTCAGAAAGTGTCCTTGATTAAAAAAAACAAATTTAATTAAAATCTCTTTTGAGAAAACCACAGCTATTTTACTTATTAAAAATGTTCATGATTTTTTTTAAAATAATTATGGATTTAATAAATATTAAAATATTTCTAAAAAAATCATATGATTGATTTTAATCAAGAAGATAGAATAAAAAGTTTCCAAATTTCAAAAAAATATACTTATAAGTTAAAAAAAGACGGAAGAAAAACCGGAGAGAAACTAATAATAGAAAAACTAAAGCAAATAAATTAATGGAAAAGTCAAAAGAAAAAAACAATTTCTGATTAAAATACATGAAATGGAAACAAACCAAAAGAGTCAGAAATGAAAACTACCAGAGCTAAACAAAATGTAAAATATGCAACGTAAATGAAATTGGATTCATGAGCCGGCCCATGACAGCACCAAGGCTGTGTGATAGCCCAAAACCTTGTGTAGCCATAAATAGCGGACCTTCTATTTGACGCTCTTTGCATCAAAAAGTAGGCTACCATACAAGGGTTCCTCTCGATGGCCCGGCCCATCCACGAAAAGCAGCAAGGCCGGGGCAAGCGAGTACTGTAGCACCCAAACGTACTATATAAAAGCAACTAATTAAATGGTATCCCTTGCGTGATCGTGCAAGAGTCGCTTTGGTGGGCTGAGAGGGTGCCGCTTGGCATGCTGCTCTCAGCCGCCATCACGTGGAGCATGCTGGGCGCTCTCTCAGGATTTTATTTTTATTATTTTTATACGTGCTTTTGGGCTTGATCGTTTTTATTTGGTTTCGCCCTATTTTCTCTTGATTTGGATAAAGTATTTTTTTTGGAAAAAGGATTTTTTTTCTCCCATGAGAAGCACATATTTGATTCTCGTGAAAGCACATATCCGCCCTTAAGAGTCACAACTGTGTCTCTCGAAAAAGGGGGAAAACGTTTTTTTTGCTTCCACAAGAGGCACAAATTTGCTTCTCGTGGAGGCACGGATTTGCTTTCACGAGAATCGTAGTTGTGCCTCTCGAAAAAGGACAAAACATGTTTTTTTCCTTCCACAAGAGGCACATATTTGCTTCTCACAGAGGCATAAATATATTTTTTGCGAAAAGCACAATTATGCATCTCGAAAAGTGAAAAGTAACATGTTTATTTATTTCCACGAGAGGCCCATATTTGCTTCTGGTGGAGGCACATATTTGCTTCTGCCAGTGCCTCTCCTAAAAGAATAAAAATGCAACTTTTTTGCTTCCATGAGAGGCATAGATTTGCTTCGGTGATGCCTCTCGGAAAGGAAAAACATTTTTTTCTTTCATGAGAATCACAGTTTTGCTTCTCGTGGTGGCACACATTTGCTTTTGAGAGAAGCACAGTTGTGCCCCTTGAAAGGAAAGAAAGTAAAAAAAAGAGATAATACTTTTTCCGTGATTTTGGCTTCAGCTTCGGTTTTTCCGTGATTTTTTTGTCAAAATATATTTACATGAGATCTAATTTCTAAGATCTTGACGCGAGAAATCCAACGGTGAAAATGATTTGGGATTTGGACACACAGTTTAAAAGATAAAACATTTTGAAAAAAACAAATCTACGAAAAGAAAGCGAAAGCTACCAAGTTACGACAAAGCAACCCCCGTGCTTGCCAGCGCCTGGGAAGGTGGGGGTAATCTCTGCAAGAGGTACCCCTTAATTAGTGATCTTGGTACTATAGCGTCCGATGCACTATATTGATCTGGTGCACTATGGTAATTTGGTTTTCTAGATGGTTTTTTATTTCAAACATTTTTTGGGAAACATGAACAATTTTGAAATTAATTGAGGTTTTGGGAAACACAAAAAATATTTAAACAATTGACCAAAATTTGAAAACAGGAAAATTATTTTAACTCGGAATAAATTCGAGAATGATGATATTATTTAAACTTAGAATATTTTTTAAATATGAATATTTGTAAAATTTGTGAACATTGTTTCATTTATTAAAAAAATATGAAAATGGTAACGTTGTTTTTCCAAACTAGAAATTTTAAAATTTGTTATTTCTTGAAATCAAGAACACTTTTTTGAAATTGTTGAACATTTTCCCGAATTTTTTTGAAATAAGGAACACTTTCTGAAAAATGAAACATTTTTAAACACAAATTTATTTTGGAATTCTAAACAAAACTTAAAGAATGCAAATAGGTTATGGAAATGCATTTTGTTTTGAAATTAAGAACATTGCTTGTAAGTCAAAATAGTTTTTAAATATTTTGAACATGTTTTGCAATTTATAAATTAAAAAAAGATTAAAAAAGAGAAAGTGAAACAGAAAAAACAGTCAAAACTAAAATCAATAACTGATAAAATAATGTAGAAAAAAAAAGTTCATGAACCTTCTAGAAAGTTCCCAAATACGACCAGGAACGTCCAAAAGGTTCGCAAAACCTTTTTTTATAAGGTATCCTCACACTTGATTAATTCAAAGGGATACAAGAGGGGTCATGACGAGTGACGACTCTTTTTTTTTGCAGGAAGTGGAGTGACGACTCTGATGGTGTGATGTAGAAAATTTTACAAGGTTGTGTGCCTTGATACTCGCACATAAAAAAGTCAAGTGGGCCGGCCCACTTCATCAGTTGCTGGGTTATTTATCATCCCCTATGCAATTCAGCGACAATGTGCCGCAAATTTGCATAAATAGGATTCCCCTTTGTCTAGTTTGGGGTACTCCTATTTAGTGATGTGTATCTATAGGTGTTGGTGCTTGCTGTTGCTAAACCCTATACCACTTTTTTGATACCTGATGCATAATTAGTGTAGGGTTTCAGTAAATCTTGTGAGTATAGTTGACTACTCACCTTGCTTAATTTACTCTTTTCCCTGGATTGCTGCCAATCCAGGAGATGACAATTCAAAATTTTGGTTTGATGATGGGCGACGTTAGCTGGTTATCCCACAGCTGTCTGGGCAGGGATCGACCTCGGTTGCTTTTGTTTTAGCCTTCTTAAGGTAATTTGTGTTCTCACCTGTCTAAGGTTTATCCCCTTTCGTTATATGAGTTGTATGTAGTTGAATGACCTTGGTTGTATCCATTCATTAAATTTGACTCCGCAGAGTTGTTGTATATGCATATTATTATAATTGCGGACTATTTCGTTACTTGTGTTGTGAAATCAACCATCCTGCCATGCAACATACATGTTTCAAACGTGTACATCGTGTGAAGGTAGGCATCTTCTTATTGATATCATGCGGAGTCTAGTGAAGGATGACTCGATCTGCATAGTGTCGGTAACGAGGTGCTACAACAACATCGTCAATTCTAATACATGCACCATTTGTGGTGTGGAATGCGAGGACACTCACTGCATCTTCTACAGATGCCCCGTAGCGCGAGTACTCTGGGATGCCATGATGGAGGTTTGAACTTTGCCGAACTTGAGGAAGATTACCAACACGGACTGGACTGGCTCCTCTTGCTGCTGGATTAATGCTCGAAGAATGAAAGACCGTTGGTGATGATGCTCCTATGCCGCATCTGGTATGTCCACAATGAGAAAACCCACGACAAGCCGCCCCTTCCAGTGGAGAGCTCATGCCATTTTCTTTGCAGCTACGTCGACTTGCTGAGATGCATCAAGCAATAACCCCAGGGTGACCCTATCACAGGAAAAATGGTGATTGACCAGGAGATACCGGCCCATCCCTTTTTTAGAACAAAGGCTCATGTCGAGCCCGACTTTGAATTAACAAAGCCATCAACCGACCAGGATTACATCAACCGCCAACTTACATAGACGAAACAACTAAAAGGATACAGAGTGCTGTGCAAGCAGCTAACAGGCTTCCTACCATCTACAAGCAAAGATGAAGAAACTAAAGAACAAGACCAGCTTGAAGACAATGAAGCCCTCCACCGAGTGCAATCCACCCTGCCGAGACACCAGCAAGCCTTGAGGAGACCCAACTAGCATGTGAGGATGACGCTGGCAACTCCATAGACTCCGACCGAACCGTTGACAACCTCCTACATCTCCGAAGGGACTCCCTAGCCACTCGCCTGGCACGAGACGCCGATCCGTCGGACGATGCAAACGCTCTCCCAAGAGCAAAGGTGTACAACCGACGCCATTGCCTCCCGGAAAGCCAGACCAGGGCACCACCAACTCACGTCGTTGAGCTCGACAGAGGCAAACATGGCACTGGGAGGGAACCAACACGTAAGGAGAAGCAAAATGCACGATGGGGCTGCTGATGACAGAGCAACAATGGTGGGAAGCCACTGAACTTGGAGAAGAACCTCCAAGACACCACCAACTCCAACCATGTTGCCACCGGACGCCCACCAACTAGACCGAACTTGCCACCACCCCATGCTCACCGAAGGCGGCACCTCCATGAAGGTGACGGCGCCGCGAGCTTCGCTGCTCCTAATCCAGAGGGATTTGGGGTTTCACCCCGGTGCACGAGCATGGGAGAGAGGCAGAAGGGGGAAAGGGGCCACCTTGACGGCGCCTACAAGTAGGAGACGGCGCCCTCAGGCGTCACCGTCGTCGTGGCCGGCATAGCCAGCCGTGGATTTCTCCAGGCCCCACACCCCCACCTGTATCACAGACGTGGCGCCGGCGACGTGGGGCAGCCGGAGACCAGATCTGACAGGGGCCGAAAGGGTTGGGGGCGGAGGTATCAGATCCGGAGCGGGCGCCTGATACGTCTCCGTCGTATCTATAATTTTTGATTGTTCCACGCCAATATTCTACAACTTTTACATACTTTTGGCAACTTTTTATACTATTTTTGGGACTAACATATTGATCCAGTGCGCAGTGCCAGTTCCTGTTTGTTGCATGTTTTTTGTTTCACAGAAAATCCATATCAAACATAGTCCAAACGGGATAAAAACTTACGAAGATTATTTTGGAATATATGTGAATTTTGGGAAGTGGAATCAACGCGAGACGATGCCCGAGGGGCCCACGAGGGGGAGGAGCGCGCCCCAGGGGGTAGGGCGCGCCCTGGGCCCTCGTGGCCACTCCATAAGGCGGTTGGCGCCCTTCTTTCGCCGCAAGAAAGCCAAAATCCGGATAAAAATCGTGTCAAATTTCTGCCCAATTAGAGTTACGGATCTCTGGGCATTTAAGAAACGGTGAAAGGGCAGAATCGGGGAGCGCAGAAATAGAAGGAAACAGAGAGAGATCCAATCTCGGAGGGGCTCTCGCCCCTCCGCCGCCATGGAGGCCATGGACCAGAGGGGAAAACCTTCTCCCATCTAGGGGGAAGGTCAAGGAAGAAGAAGAAGGGGGGGGCTCTCTCCCCCTCTCTCCCGGTGGCGCCGGAACACCGCCGAGGCCATCATCGCGACAACGATCTACACCAACAACTTCACCGCCGTCATCACCAACTCTTCCCCCCTATGCGGCGGTGTGACCCCTCTTTTACCCGCTGTAATATCTACTTAAACACGGTGCTCAACGCTATATGTTATTTCCCAATGTTGTATGGCTATCCTATTATGTTTGAGTAGATCCGTTTTGTCCTATGGGTTAATTGATGATCGTGATTGGTTTGTGTTGCATGTTTTATTATTGGTGCTGTCCTATGGTGCTCTCCGTGTCGCGCAAGCGTGAGGGATCCCCGCTGTAGGGTTTGCAATATGTTCATGATTTTCTTATGGTGGGTGGCGTGAGTGACAGAAGCACATACCCGAGTAAGTAGGTTGTTTGCGTATGGGAGTAAAGAGGACTTGATGCCTTATAATGCTATGGTTGGGTTTTACCTTCATGATTTTTAGTAGTTGCGGATGCTTGCTAGATTCCAATCATAAGTGCATATGATCCAAGAAGAGAAAGTATGTTAGCTTATGCCTCTCCCTCAAATAAAATTTCAATAATGATTACCGGTCTAGTTATCGATTGTCTAGGGACAAATAACTTTCTCCTGAAAAAAAGCTCTCTGCTAAAACTAATTTAGTTATGTCTTTATCTAAACAGCCCCTAGCTTTTATTTACATGCTCTTTATTATCTTGCAAACCTAGCCTACAACACTTACAAAGTACTTCTTTTTTCATACTTGTTCTAGGTAAGGCAAACGTTAAGCGTGCGTAGAGTTGTATCATTGGTCGATAGAACTTGAGGGAATATTTGTTCTACCTTTAGCTCCTCGTAGGGTTCGACCCTCTTACTTATTGAAAGAGGCTACAATTGATCCCCTATACTTGTGGGTTATCAAGACCTTTTTCTGGCGCCGTTGCCAGGGAGCAATAGCGTGGGGTGAATATTCTCGTGCGTGCTTGTTTGCTTTATCACTAAGTGGATTTTATTTGTTGTTCTAAGTTGTTCTCTATCTTTAGTTATGGATATGGAACACGAAATACCAAAAAATTAGGTTTACTTGCTACTCATGGAGATGGGGAACCTCCTAAAGCCCTCGATGCTCATTATGTGGAAGATATTATGCACTACTTTAATAATCCTGAGAAAACCTCATTCAATTATATAATGGGAGACATGTTGGATCAACGTGAATACTTTAGGGATCATCGCTTGACTAAAAAATGGAAACTATTATGGGATCAAATTTATATGTTGCATTGGTATGCTCGGCAAATATGCTTGAGATATGATTATACTTGTTGCTCTAGGATGAAGGCTCCACACTTTCCCTTTTCATGCAAATTTAATGATAATGAAACCTTAGCTTCTTATGCTAATGATATATATGATCACTATGATGTGGAACACATAGAAGAATTTTTTGCTTTTAAGGGTGCTTGTGAAATTGAATCTTTGTTTAAAGAGTTTGAAGATTTTGATGATTCAGTTTATAGACCCGAAAATTTTGCTATCCTTAAATATTGCTATGAGAATTATAAATACAATTATGATATTGATGAATTTATTGAGAAAGTCTCCGCTATCCGAGAAGAGACTAATATTTTGCAGGAGTCTATGGAAGAAGAAATTGATGAAACTGTGAGCTCATTAGATGAAAAAGATGATGAGGAGAGTGAAGAACAAAAGGAGGAAGATCGGATTAGCTACCCGTGCCAACCTTCTAATGAGAGTAACTCTCCAACTCATACATTATTTAACGTCCCTTCGTTCTTACCGAAGGATGAATGCCATGATAATTTCTATGATCCCATTGATTCGTTTGAAATATCCCTTTTTGATGAACTCGATGCTTGCTATTCTTGTGGCCAAGATGCCAATATGAATTATGCTTATGGAGATGAACTTGCTATTGTTCCTTATGTTAAACATGAAATTGTTGTTATTGCACCCACACATGATAGTCCTATTATCTTTTTGAATTCTCCAAACTACACTATATCGGAGAAGTTTGCACTTATTAAGGATTATATTGATGGGTGGCCTTTTACCGTTGCACATGATAATTTTGATGAATATAATATGCATGTGCTTGCTGCTCCTACTTGCAATTATTATGAGAGAGGAACTACATCTTCGCCTCTCTATGTTTCCAACACGATAAAAATGCAAGAAGCTTCTTATGCTATGCATTGATCTTTACTTGATGTTCATGAATTGTTCTTGTATCACATGCCGATGCATAGGAAGAGAGTTATACTTCGTCATTGCTTCATATATGTTGCTTTGTGCTCACTACTAAATGCCAAATCATCGCTAATTCAAATTGTCTTTGATATACCTTGGGATCCGGGTGGATTCATTACTTGAGCACCTTATTCCTAGCTTAATGGCTTTAAAGAAAGCGCTGCCAGGTAGACAACCCGGAAGTTTTAGAGAGTCATTTATTTCTGTTGAGTGCTTTTATAGAGTTGAAAAAAAAGAGGGGAACCCAAAACTTTTCAAAAAGGAAAGTGAAAGTGACAGAGACAAGCATTGTTGAAGTGAGGGAGCTCCTTGAAATTTGTTCATGCTCACTAAAACTTTGTGAATCTTGATTACAGAAACTTTTCAACAAAAATAATTATCCCCTTGTACAATTCATTTGTATCATAAAAATAATGTGCCAAGATTTGCCTTTAGGATGTTTACATTGCTTGTTGGTGTGTGCGGTGCAAAACAGAAACTTTGGCTGTAGTGCATGATTTTACATTTTTTACTGGAACGTGAAACGGTTCTGAAACTTTCTGCGCTGTCTTTCTATACAAATTGTTTACTTTTCCTAAATGTTTCATAATTTTTGGAGTACCAGAAGTATGGTGAATGTTGAGATTACTACAGACTGTCCTGTTTAAGACAGATTCTGTTTTTGATGCATTGTTTGCTTGTTTTGATGAAACTATCGATTTCTATCAGTGGATTAAGCCATGGGAAAGTTATATTATAGTAGCTACAATGCAAAAACAAAATATTAATTGGTTTGCAACAGTACTTAGAGTAGTGATTTGCTTTATTATACTAACGGATCTTACCCAACTTTCTGTTGAGTTTTGTGTGGATGAAGTGAACAAGGATCGAGGAGGTCTCGTTATGAGGAGAAGGAGGAGAGGTAAGAGCTCAAGCTTGGGGATGAACAAGGCACCCAATAAATATTCAAGGAGACTCAAGCGTCTAAGCTTGGGGATGCCCTGGAAGGCATCCCATCTTTCTTCAACAAGTATCAGTATGTTTTCGGTTTCGTTTCGTTCATGTGATATGTGCAAATCTTGGAGCATCTTTTGCATTTAGTTTTCACTTTTCTTTGATGCACCATGCTGGTATGAGATAGTCCATGGTTGATTTATAGAATGCTCTTTGCACTTCACTTATATCTTTTGAGTATGGCTTTATAGAATGCTTCATGTGCTTCGCTTATATCATTTGAAGTTTGGATTGCCTGTTTCCCTACACATAGAAAACCGCCATTTGTAGAATGCTCTCTTGCTTCACTTATATCTGTTAGAGCGCGGGCATATCTTTTGTAGAAAGAATCAAACTCTCTTGCTTCACTTATATCTATTTAGAGATGACAGGAATTGGTCATTAACATGGTTAGTCATTAAATCCTACATAAAACTTGTAGATCACTGAATATGATATGTTTGATTCCTTGCAATAGTTTTGCGATATAAAGATGGTGATATTAGAGTCATGCTAGTGGGTAGTTGTGGATTGTATAAATACTTGTGTTGAAGTTTGTGATTCCCGTAGCATGCACGTATGGTGAACCGTTATGTAATGAAGTTGGAGCATGAGGTATTTATTGATTGTCTTCCTTATGAGTGGCGGTCGGGGACGAGCGATGGTCTTTTCCTACCAATCTGTCCCCCCTAGGAGCATGCACGTAGTACTTTGTTTCGATGACTAATATATTTTTGCAATAAGTATGTGAGTTCTTTATGACTAATGTTGAGTCCATGAATTATACGCACTCTCACCCTTCCATCATTGCTAGCCTCTTCGGTACCGTGCATTGCCCTTTCTCACCTTGAGAGTCGGTGCAAACTTCGCCGCTGCATCCAAACCCCGTGATACAATACGCTCTGTGATACGTCCATTTTGCATGATGCTTTTATATCGATATTTATTGCATTATGGGATGTTATTACACATTATGTCACAATACTTATGCCTATTCTCTCTTATTTTACAAGGTTTACACGAAGAGGGAGAATGCCGGCAGCTGGAATTCTGGGCTGAAAAAGGAGCAAATATTAGAGACCTATTCTGCACAGCTCCAAAAGTCCTGAAACTTCACGGAAGTCACTTTTGGAATTAATAAAAAATACTAAGCGGAGAAAGCACCAGAGGGGGCCCACACCCTGGCCACGAGGGTGGGGGGCGCGCCCCCTGCCTTGTGGGCCCCCTGGTGGCCCTCTGATGCCCATCTTCTGCTATATGAGGTCTTTCGTCCGAGAAAAAAAAATCATAATCTAGCTCACGAGACGAAACTCCGCCGCCACGAGGCGGAACCTTGGCGGAACCAATCTAGGGCTCCGGCGGAGCTGTTCTGCCGGGGAAACTTCCCCCTGGGAGGGGGAAATCATCACCATCATCATCACCAACGATCCTCTCATCGGGAGGGGGTCAATCTCCATCAACATCTTCACCAGCACCATCTCATCTCAAATCCTAGTTCATCTCTTGTATCCAATCTTCGTATCCAAACCTCAGATTGGTACCTGTGGGTTGCTAGTAGTGTTGATTACTCCTTGTAGTTGATGCTAGTTGGTTTACTTGGTGGAAGATCATATGTTCAGATCCATTATGCATATTAATACCCCTCTGATTATGAAAATGAATATGCTTTGTGAGTAGTTACGTTTGTTCTTGAGGACATGGGAGAAGTCTTGCTATAATTAGTCATGTGAATTTGGTATTCGTTCGATATTTTGATGATATTTATGTTGTCATCCCTCTAGTGGTGTTATGTGAACGTCGACTACATGACACTTCACCATTGTTTGGGCCTAGAGGGAGGATTGGGAAGTAATAAGTAGATGATGGGTTGCTGGAGTGACAGAAGCTTAAATCCTAGTTTATGCGTTTCTTCGTAAGGGGCTGATTTGGATCCATATGTTTCATGCTATGGTTAGGTTTACCTTAATACTTCTGTTGTAGTTGCAGATGCTTGCAATGGGGGTTAATCATAAGTGGGATGCTTGTCCAAGTAAGGACAGTACCCAAGCACTGGTCCACCCACATATCAAATTATCAAAGTACCGAACGTGAATCATATGAACGTGATGAAAACTAGCTTGACGATAATTCCCATGTGTCCTCGGGAGCGCTTTACTTCATATAAGAGTTTGTCCAGGCTTGTCCTTTGCTACAAAAAGGATTGGGCCATCTTGCTGCACCTTATTTAATTTTATTACTTGCTACTCGTTACAAATTACCTTATCACAAAACTATTTGTTATCGATAATTTCAGTGCTTGCAGAGAATACCTTACTGGAAACTGCTTATCATTTCCTTCTGCTCCTCGTTGGGTTCGGCACTCTTACTTATCGAAAAGGCTACGATAGATCCCCTACACTTGTGGGTCATCAAGAATCTTTTCTGGCGCCGTTACCGGGGAGTGAAGCGCCTTTGGTAGGTGGAATTTGCTAAGGAAAAATTTATATAGTGTGCTGAAGTTTACTGTCACTTGTTACTATGGAACATAATCCTTTGAGGGGCTTGTTCGGGGTATCTTCACCCTGACCAGTAGAGCAAAGAGTTGCTCCTCAACCTACTGAACCTACTGAAAATGTTTACTTTGAAATTCCTTCGGGTATGATAGAGAAACTGCTAGCTAATCCTTTTGCAGGTGATGGAACACTACATCCTGATTTGCACCTAATCTATGTGGATGAAGTTTGTGGATTATTTAAGCTTGCAGGTATGCCCGAGGATGTTATCAAGAAGAAGGTCTTCCCTTTATCTTTGAAGGGAGATGCATTGACATGGTATAGGCTATATGATGATATGGGATCATGAGACTACAAGCGATTGAAATTGGAATTTCATCAGAAGTTTTATCCTATGCATCTTGTTCATCGTGATCGTAATTATATATATAATGTTTGGCCTCGCGAAGGAGAAAGCATCGCTCAAGCTTGGGGGAGGCTTAAGTCAATGTTATATTCATGCCCCAATCATGAGCTCTCAAGAGAAATGATTATTCAAAAATTTTATGCTCGGCTTTCTCTCAGTAATCGCTCCATGCTCGATACTTCTTCTACTGGATATTTTATGATGAAGACTATTGAATTCAAATGGGATTTATTGGAAAGAATTAAACACAACTCTGAAGATTGGGACCTCGACGAAGGTAAGGAGTTAGGTATAACACCTAAGTTTGATTGTGTTAAATCTTTTATGGATACCGATGCTTTCCGGGAATTTAGCACTAAATATGGACTTGACTGTGAGATAGTAGCTTCTTTCTGTGAATCCTTTGCTACTCATGTGTTGGGGAACGTAGTAATTTCAAAAATTTTCCTACGCACACGCAAGATCATGGTGATGCATAGCAACGAGGGGGGAGAGTAAGCAACGAGAGGGGAGAGTATGATCTACGTACCCTTGTAGATCGACAACGGAAGCGTTGACAAAGTAGAGGAAGTAGTCGTACGTCTTCCCGATCCGACCGATCCAAGCACCGTTACTCCGGCACCTCCGAGTTCTTAGCACACGTACAGCTCGATGACGCTCCCCGGGCTCCGATCCAGCAAAGCTTCGGGGATGAGTTCCGTCAGCACGACGGCGTGGTGACGATGATGATGTTCTATCGCAGGGCTTCGCCTAAGCACTGCAGATATGACCGAGGTGGAATATGGTGGAGGGGGGCACCGCACACGGCTAAGGAACGATCACGAAGATCAACTTGTGTGTATAGGGGTGCCCCCTGCCCCCGTATATAAAGGATCAAGGGGAGGCCGGCCGGCCCTATGGGGTGCACCAAGGGAGGGGGGAGTCCTTCTCCTGTGGGAGTAGGACTCCCCTTTCCTAGTCCAACTAGGAAAAGAGAGGGGGAAGGAAGAGAGGGAGAGGGAGAGGGAAAGGGGGGCTGCGCCCCCCTCCTAGTCCAATTCGGACTTCCCATGGGGGGGGGTGCCACCTCCTAGGCTGCAGCCCTCTCTCTCCCCTCAGGCCCACTAAGGCCCAATACTTCCGGGGGGTTCCGGTAACCCCTCCGGCACTCCGGTTTTCTCCGAAATCACCCGGAACAATTCCGGTGTCCGAATATAGCCGTCCAATATATCAATCTTTATGTCTCGACCATTTCGAGACTCCTCGTCATGTCCGTGATCATCCGGGACTCCGAACAACTTCGGTACATCAAAATGCATAAACTCATAATAACTGTCATCGTAACGTTAAGCGTGCGGACCCTACGGGTTCGAGAACAATGTAGACATGACCGAGACACGTCTCCGGTCAATAACCAATAGCGGGACCTGGATGCCCATATTGGCTCCTACATATTCTACGAAGATCTTTATCGGTCAGACCGCATAACAACATACGTTGTTCCCTTTGTCATCGGTATGTTACTTGCCCGAGATTCGATCGTCGGTATCCAATACCTAGTTCAATCTCGTTACCGGCAAGTCTCTTTACTCGTTCTGTAATACATCATCCCGCAACTAACTCATTAGTTGCAATGCTTGCAAGGCTTATGTGATGTGCATTACCGAGAGGGCCCAGAGATACCTCTCCGACAATCGGAGTGACAAATCCTAATCTCGAAATACGCCAACCAACATGTACCTTTGGAGACACCTGTAGAGTCCTTTATAATCACCCAGTTACATTGTGAGTTTGGTAGCACACAAAGTGTTCCTCCGGCAAACGGGAGTTGCATAATCTCATAGTCATAGGAACATGTATAAGTCATGAAGAAAGCAATAGCAACATACTAAACGATCGGGTGCTAAGCTAATGGAATGGGTCATGTCAATCAGATCATTCAACTAATGATGTGATTCGTTAATCAAATAACAACTCTTTGTCATGGTTAGGAAACATAACCATCTTTGATTAACGAGCTAGTCAAGTAGAGGCATACTAGTGACACTCTGTTTGTCTATGTATTCACAATTATGTTTCCGGTTAATACAATTCTAGCATGAATAATAAACTTTTATCATGATATAAGGAAATAAATAATAACTTTATTATTGCTCTAGGGCATATTTCCTTCAGTCTCCCACTTGCACTAGAGTCAATAATCTAGATTACACAGTAATGATTCTAACACCCATGGAGCTTTGGTGCTGATCATGTTTTGCTCGTGGAAGAGGCTTAGTCAACGGGTCTGCAACATTCAGATCCGTATGTATCTTGCAAATCTCTATGTCTCCCACCTGGACTAGATCCCGGATGGAATTGAAGCGTCTCTTGATGTACTTGGTTCTCTTGTGAAATCTGGATTCCTTTGCCAAGGCAATTGCACCAGTATTGTCACAAAAGATTTTCATTGGACCCGATGCACTAGGTATGACACCTAGATCGGATATGAACTCCTTCATCCAGACTCCTTCGTTTGCTGCTTCCGAAGCAGCTATGTACTCCGCTTCACATGTAGATCCCGCCACGACGCTTTGTTTAGAACTGCACCAACTGACAGCTCCACCGTTTAATGTAAACACGTATCCGGTTTGCGATTTAGAATCGTCCGGATCAGTGTCAAAGCTTGCATCAACGTAACCGTTTACGATGAGCTCTTTGTCACCTCCATATACGAGAAACATATCCTTAGTCCTTTTCAGGTATTTCAGGATGTTCTTGACCGCTGTCCAGTGATCCACTCCTGGATTACTTTGGTACCTCCCTGCTAGACTTATAGCAAGGCACACATCAGGTCTGGTACACAGCATTGCATACATGATAGAGCCTATGGCTGAAGCATAGGGAACATCTTTCATTTTCTCTCTATCTTCTGCAGTGGTCGGGCATTGAGTCTGACTCAACTTCACACCTTGTAACACAGGCAAGAACCCTTTCTTTGCTTGATCCATTTTGAACTTCTTCAAAATCTTGTCAAGGTATGTGCTTTGTGAAAGTCCAATTAAGCGTCTTGATCTATCTCTATAGATCTTTATGCCTAATATGTAAGCAGCTTCACCGAGGTCTTTCATTGAAAAACTCTTATTCAAGTATCCCTTTATGCTATCCAGAAATTCTATATCATTTCCAATCAGTAATATGTCATCCACATATAATATCAGAAATGCTACAGAGCTCCCACTCACTTTCTTGTAAATACAGGCTTCTCCGAAAGTCTGTATAAAACCAAATGCTTTGATCACACTATCAAAGCGTTTATTCCAACTCCGAGAGGCTTGCACCAGTCCATAAATGGATCGCTGGAGCTTGCACACTTTGTTAGCTCCCTTTGGATCGACAAAACCTTCCGGTTGCATCATATACAACTCTTCTTCCAGAAATCCATTCAGGAATGCAGTTTTGACATCCATCTGCCAAATTTCATAATCATAAAATGCGGCAATTGCTAACATGATTCGGACAGACTTAAGCATCGCTACGGGTGAGAAGGTCTCATCGTAGTCAATCCCTTGAACTTGTCGAAAACCTTTTGCGACAAGTCGAGCTTTGTAGACAGTAATATTACCGTCAGCGTCAGTCTTCTTCTTGAAGATCCATTTATTCTCAATTGCTTGCCGATCATCGGGCAAGTCAACCAAAGTCCATACTTTGTTCTCATACATGGATCCCATCTCAGATTTCATGGCTTCAAGCCATTTTGCGGAATCTGGGCTCACCATCGCTTCTTCATAGTTCGTAGGTTCATCATGATCTAGTAGCATGACTTCCAGAACAGGATTACCGTACCACTCTGGCGCGGATCTCACTCTGGTTGATCTACGAGGTTCAGTAGTATCTTGTTCTGAAGTTTCATGATCATCATCATTAGCTTCCTCACTAATTGGTGTAGGTGTCACAGAAACAGGTTTCTGTGATGCATTACTCTCCAACAAGGGAGCAGGTACAGTTACCTCGTCAAGTTCTACTTTCCTCCCACTCACTTCATTTGAGAGAAACTCCTTCTCCAGAAAGTTTCCGAATTTAGCAACAAAAGTCTTGCCTTCGGATCTGTGATAGAAGGTGTATCCAATAGTCTCCTTTGGATATCCTATGAAGACACATTTCTCCGATTTGGGTTCGAGCTTATCAGGTTGAAGCTTTTTCACATAAGCATCGCAGCCCCAAACTTTCAGAAACGACAACTTTGGTTTCTTGCCAAACCATAGTTCATAAGGCGTCATCTCAATGGATTTTGATGGTGCCCTATTTAACGTGAATGCGGCCGTCTCTAGAGCATAATCCCAAAACGATAGCGGTAAATCAGTAAGAGACATCATAGATCGCACCATATCTAGTAAAGTACGATTACGACGTTCGGACACACCATTACGCTGTGGTGTTCCGGGTGGCGTGAGTTGCGAAACTATTCCGCATTGTTTCAAATGTACACCAAACTCGTAACTCAAATATTCTCCTCCACGATCAGATTGTAGAAACTTTATTTTCTTGTTACGATGATTTTCAACTTCACTCTGAAATTCTTTGAACTTTTCAAATGTTTCAGACTTATGTTTCATTAAGTAGATATACCCATATCTGCTTAAGTCATCTGTGAAGGTGAGAAAATAACGATATCCGCCATGAGCCTCAATATTCATCGGACCACATACATCTGTATGTATGATTTCCAACAATCTATTGCTCTCTCCATAGTACCGGAGAACGGTATTTTAGTCATCTTGCCCATGAGGCACGGTTCGCATGTACCAAGTGATTCATAATCAAGTGGTTCCAAAAGTCCATCAGTATGGAGTTTCTTCATGCGCTTTATACCGATATGACCTAAACGGCAGTGCCACAAATAAGTTGCACTATCATTATCAACTCTACATCTTTTGGCTTCAACATTATGAATATGTGTGTTACTACTATCGAGATTCATCAAAAATAGACCACTCTTCAAAGGTGCATGACCATAAAAGATATTACTCATATAAATAGAACAACCATTATTCTCTGATTTAAATGAATAACTGTCTCGCATTAAACAAGATCCTGATATAATGTTCATGCTCAACGCTGGCACCAAATAACAATTATTTAGGTCTAATACTAATCCCGAAGGTAGATGTAGAGGTAGCGTGCTGACCGCGATCACATCGACTTTGGAACCATTTCCTACGCGCATCGTCACCTCGTCCTTTGCCAGTGTTCGCTTAATCCGTAGTCCCTGTTTCGAGTTGCAAATATTAGCAACAGAACCAGTATCAAATACCCAGGTGCTACTGCGAGCTCTAGTAAGGTACACATCAATAACATGTATATCACATATACCTTTGTTCACCTTGCCATCCTTCTTATCCGCCAAATACTTGGGGCAGTTCCGCTTCCAGTGACCAGTCTGCTTGCAGTAGAAGCACTCAGTTTCAGGCTTAGGTCCAGACTTGGGTTTCTTCTCTTGAGCAGCAACTTGCTTGCTGTTCTTCTTGAAGTTCCCCTTTTTCTTCCCTTTGCCCTTTTTCTTGAAACTAGTGGTCTTGTTGACCATCAACACTTGATGCTCCTTTTTGATTTCTACCTTCGCAGCTTTCAGCATTGCGAAGAGCTCGGGAATAGTCTTATTCATCCCTTGCATATTATAGTTCATCACGAAGCTCTTGTAGCTTGGTGGCAGTGATTGGAGAATTCTGTCAATGACGCAATCATCTGGAAGATTAACTCCCATCTGAATCAAGTGATTATTATACCCAGACATTTTGAGTATATGCTCACTGACAGAACTGTTCTCCTCCATCTTGCAGCTATAGAACTTATTGGAGACTTCATATCTCTCAATCCGGGCATTTGCTTGAAATATTAACTTCAACTCCTTGAACATCTCATATACTCCATGACGTTCAAAACGTCGTTGAAGTCCCGATTCTAAGCCGTAAAGCATGGCACACTGAACTATCGAGTAGTCATCAGCTTTGCTCTGCCAGACGTTCATAACATCTGGTGTTGCTCCAGCAGTAGGCCTGGCACCCAGCGGTGCTTCCAGGACGTAATTCTTCTGTGCAGCAATGAGGATAATCCTCAAGTTACGGACCCAGTCCGTGTAATTGCTACCATCATCTTTCAACTTTGCTTTCTCAAGGAACGCATTAAAATTCAACGGAACAACAGCACAGGCCATCTATCTCCAATCAAACATACATAAGCAAGATACTATCAGGTACTAAGTTCATGATAAATTTAAGTTCAATTAATCAAATTACTTAAAGAACTCCCACTTAGATAGACATCCCTCTAATCCTCTAAGTGATTACGTGATCCAAATCAACTAAACCATGTCCGATCATCACGTGAGATGGAGTAGTTTCATTGGTGAACATCATTATGTTGATCATATCTTCTATATGATTCACGCTCGACCTTTCGGTCTCCGTGTTCCGAGGCCATATCTGTATCTGCTTGGCTCGTCAAGTATAACCTGAGTATTCCGCGTGTGCAACTGTTTTGCACCCGTTGTATTTGAATGTAGGGCCTATCACACCCGATCATCACATGGTGTCTCAGCACAAAGAACTTTCGCAACGGTGCATACTCAGGGAGAACACTTCTTGATAATTAGTGAGATATCATCTTATAATGCTACCGTCAATCAAAGCAAGATAAGATGCATAAAGGATAAACATCACATGCAATCAATATAAGTGATATGATATGGCCATCAACATCTTGTGCTTGTGATCTCCATCTTCGAAGCACCGTCGTGATCACCATCGTCACCGGCGCGACACCTTGATCTCCATCGTAGCATCGTTGTCGTCTCGCCAATCTTATGCTTCCACGACTATCGCTACCACTTAGTGATAAAGTAAAGCATTACATCGCGATTGCATTGCATACACTAAAGCGACAACCATATGGCTCCTGCCAGTTGCCGATAACTCGGTTACAAAACATGATCATCTCATACAATAAAATTTAGCATCATGTCTTGGACCATATCACATCACAACATGCCCTGCAAAAACAAGTTAGACGTCCTCTACTTTGTTGTTGCAAGTTTTACGTGGCTGCTACGGGCTTAAGCAAGAACCAATCTTACCTATGCATCAAAACCACAACGATAGTTTGTCAAGTTGGTGCTGTTTTAACCTTCGCAAGGACCGGGCGTAGCCACACTCGGTTCAACTAAAGTTGGAGAAACTGTCACCCGCAAGCCACCTCTGTGCAAAGCACGTCGGGAGAACCGGTCTCGCGTAAGCGACGCGTAATGTTGGTCCGGGCCGCTTCGTCCAACAATACCGCCGAACCAAAGTATGACATGCTGGTAAGCAGTATGACTTATATCGCCCACAACTCACTTGTGTTCTACTCGTGCATATAACATCAACATATAAAACCTAGGCTCGGATGCCACTGTTGGGGAACGTAGTAATTTCAAAAAATTTGCTACGCACACGCAAGATCATGGTGATGCATAGCAACGAGAGGGGAGAGTATGATCTACGTACCCTCGTAGATCGACAACGGAAGCGTTGACACAACGTAGAGGAAGTAGTCGTATGTCTTCCCGATCCGACCGATCCAAGCACCGTTACTCCGGCACCTCCGAGTTCTTAGCACACGTACAGCTCGATGACGACCCCCGGGCTCCGATCCAGGAAAGCGTCGGGGAAGAGTTCCGTCAGCACGATGGCGTGGTGACGATGATGATGTTCTACCGGCGCAGGGAGTAGGACTCCCCTTTCCTAGTCCAACTAGGAAAAGAGAGGGGGGAGGAAAGAGAGGGAGAGGGAGAGGGAAAGGGGGGCTGCGCCCCCCCTCCTAGTCCAATTCGGACTCCCCATGGGGGGGGGGCGCCACCTCCTAGGCTGCAGGCCTCTCTCTCCCCTCAGGCCCACTAAGGCCCAATACTTCCCCGGGGGGTTCCGGTAACCCCTCCGGCACTCCGGTTTTCTCCGAAATCACCCGGAACAATTCCGGTGTCTGAATATAGCCGTCCAATATATCAATCTTTATGTCTCGACCATTTCGAGACTCCTCGTCATGTCCGTGATCACATCCGGGACTCCGAACAAACTTCGGTACATCAAAAATGCATAAACTCATAATAACTGTCATCGTAACTTTAAGCATGCGGACCCTACGGTTCGAGAACAATGTAGACATGATCGAGACACGTCTCCGGTCAATAACCAATAGCGGGACCTGGATGCCCATATTGGCTCCTACATATTCTACAAAGATCTTTATCGGTTAGACCGCATAACAACATACGTTGTTCCCTTTGTCATCGGTATGTTACTTGCCCGAGATTCGATCGTCGGTATCCAATACCTAGTTCAATCTCGTTACGGCAAGTCTCTTTACTCGTTCCGTAATACATCATCTCACAACTAACATATTAGTTGTAATGCTTGCAAGGCTTATGTGATGTGCATTACCGAGAGGGCCCAGAGATACCTCTTCGACAATCGGAGTGACAAATCCTAATCTCGAAATACGCCAACCCAACATGTACCTTTGGAGACACCTGTAGAGCTCCTTTATAATCACCCAGTTACGTTGTGACATTTGGTAGCACACAAAGTGTTCCTCCGGCAAACGGGAGTTGCATAATCTCATAGTCTTAGGAACATGTATAAGTCATGAAGAAAGCAATAGCAACATACTAAACGATCGGGTGCTAAGCTAATGGAATGGGTCATGTCAATCAGATCATTCAAACTAATGATGTGATCTCGTTAATCAAATAACAACTCTTTGTTCATGGTTAGGAAACATAACCATCTTTGATTAACGAGCTAGTCAAGTAGAGGCATACTAGTGACACTCTGTTTGTCTATGTATTCACACATGTATTATGTTTCCGGTTAATACAATTCTAGCATGAATAATAAACATTTATCATGATATAAGGAAATAAATAATAACTTTATTATTGCCTCTAGGGCATATTTCCTTCATCATGTTGATCTCCCTAAGGAGAAGTGGTTTAAATATAATCCTCCCATTGAAGTAAAAGTAGTTGCACCTATGAAAGTTGAAGAAAAGACTATCACTTACGATGATCATGTTGTTCCTGCTGCTTATATTGAGAAGTCACCATTCCCTGTTAGAATAAAGGAACATGCTAAAGCTTCAACTGTAGTCAACAAAAGTAATATTAAGACACCTAAACCCCCTGAGAAAATTAAAGTTGAACCTAAAATTGCTATGGTTAAAGATCTCTTGGCCGATAATATTGATGGGCATGTTATTTATTTCTATGATGAAACTGCTAGAATTGCTAAACCTGATGCTGAAGATAAACCTAGACCTGTGGTAGGCGTGCCTATTATTTCTGTTGAAACATGAGATCATTGTTATCATGGCTTATATGATATGGGTGCTAGTGCAAGCGCAATACCTCATTCCTTATACAAAGAAATTATGCATGATATTGCACCCGCTGAGATAGAAGATATTGATGTCACAATTAAACTTGCCAATAGAGATACTATTTCACCAATGGGAATTATTAGAGATGTTGAAGTCTTGTGTGGGAAAACTAAATATCCTGCTGATTTTCTTGTTCTTGGTTCCCCACAAGATAGCTTTTGTCCCATTATATTTGGTAGACCCTTCTTGAACACTGTTAATGCTACCATAGATTGCAAAAGGGATGTGGTTACTATCGGTTTAGACAATATGACTCATGAATTTAATTTCTCTAAATTTAGTAGACAACACCGTGAAGAAGAATTACCTAGTAAGGATAAAATTATTGGTCTTGCTTCTATTGCCGTACCTCCTAGTGATCCCTTAGAACAATATTTGCTAGACCATGAAAATGATATGTTTATGAATGAAAGAAGGGAAATAGATGAAGTATTCTTTAAACAGGAACCTATTCTGAAAAACAATTTACCCGTTGAAATCCTAGGGGATCCTCCTCCACCCAAGGGTGATCCCGTGTTTGAGCTTAAACCGTTACCTGATACTCTTAAATATGCTTATCTCGAAGAGAAAAAGATATATCCTGTTATTATTAGTGCTAACCTTTCAGAGCATGAGGAAGAGTGATTATTGAGAACTCTGAAGAAGCACCGTGCTGGTATTGGGTATACTCTTGATGATCTTAAGGGCATTAGTCCCACTCTATGTCAACATAAAATTAATTTGGAAGAAGATGCTAAACCAGTTCGTGATCATCAACGGCGGCTGAATCCTAAAATAAAAGAAGTGGTAAGAAAGGAAATACTAAAGCCCCTTGAGGCAGGTATAATCTATCCTGTTGCTGATAGTCAGTGGGTAAGTCATGTCCATTGTGTCCCTAAGAAGGGAGGTATTACTGTTGTTCCTAATGATAAAGATGAATTGATCACTCAAAGAATTATTATAGGTTATAGGATGGTAATTGATTTCCGCAAATTAAATAAGGCAACTAAAAAGGATCATTACCCCTTACCTTTCATCGATCAAATGCTAGAAAGATTATCCAAACATACACATTTTTGCTTTCTAGATGGTTATTCTGGTTTCTCTCAAATACCCGTGTCAGCCAAAGATCAATCAAAGACTACTTTTACATGCCCTTTTGGTACTTTTGCTTATAGACGTATGCCTTTTGGTTTATGTAATGCACCTGCTACCTTTCAAAGATGCATGATGGCTATATTCTCTGACTTTTGAAAAGATTTGTGAGGTTTTCATGGATGATTTCTCCGTCTATGGATCTTCTTTTGATGATTGCTTGAGCAACCTTGATCGATTTTTGCAAAGATGTGAAGAAACTAATCTTGTCTTGAATTGGGAAAAGTGCCACTTTATGGTTAATGAAGGTACTGTCTTGGGGCACAAAGTTTCTGAAAGAGGTATTGAAGTTGATAAAGGCAAGGTTGATGCTATTGAAAAGATGCCATGTCCCAAGGACATCAAAGGTATAAGAAGTTTCCTTGGTCATGCCGGATTTTATAGGAGGTTCATTAAGGACTTCTCAAAAATTTCTCGGCCTCTGACTAATTTATTAAAAAAAGATATACCATTTGTTTTTGACGGTGATTGTGTAGAAGCATTTGAAATTCTTAAGAAAGCATTGATCTCTGCACCTATTGTTCAGCCACCTGATTGGAATTTACCCTTTGAAATTATGTGTGATGCTAGTGATTATGCTGTAGGTGCTGTTCTAGGGCAAAGAGTTGATAAGAAATTAAATGTTATTCAATATTCTAGTAAAACCCTAGACAATGCTTAAAGAAATTATGCTACTACTGAAAAAGAATTCTTAGTAGTTATATTTGCTTGTGATAAGTTCAGACCTTATATTGTTGATTCTAAAGTAACTATTCGCACTGATCATGCTGCTATTAAATATCTTATGAAAAAGAAAGATGCTAAACCTAGACTTATTAGATGGGTTCTCTTGCTACAAGAATTTGACTTACATATTGTTCATAGAAAGGGAGCTGAGAACCCTGTCATCGTCATCACCAACGCTCCTCTAATCGGGAGAGGGCAATCTCCATCAACATCTTCATCAGCACCATCTCATGTCAAAACCCTAGTTCATCTCTTGTATCCAATTCTTGTCTCCAAGTCCGGGATTGGTGCTAGTAGGTTGCTAGTAGTGTTAATTACTCCTTGTAGTTGATGCTAGTTGGTTTAATTGGTGGAAGATCATATGTTCAGATCCTATATGCACATTAATACCCCTCTGATTATGAACATGTTTATGCTTTGTGAGTAGTTACTTTTGTTCCTGAGGACATGTGAGAAGTCTTGCTATTAGTAGTCATGTGAATTTGGTATTCGTTCGATATTTTGATAAGATGTATGTTGTCTGTCCTCTAGTGGTGTTATGTGAACGTCGACTATATGACACTTCACCATTAATTGGGCCTAGAGGAAGGCATTGGGAAGTAATAAGTAGATGATGGGTTGCTAGAGTGACAGAAGCTTAAACCCTAGTTTATGCGTTGCTTCGTAAGGGGCTGATTTGGATCCGTATGTTTCGTGCTATGGTTAGGTTTACCTTAATACTTTTGTTGTAGTTGCGGATGCTTGCAATAGAGGTTAATCATAAGTGGGATGCTTGTCCAAGTAAGGGCAGCACCCAAGCACCGGTCCACCCACATACCAAATTATCAAAGTAACGAACGCGAATCATATGAGCGTGATGAAAACTAGCTTGACGATATTCCCATGTGTCCTCGGGAGCGCTTTACATCATATAAGAGTTTGTCCAGGCTTGTCCTTTGCTACAAAAAGGATTGGGCCACCTTGCTGCACCTTATTTACTTTTGTCACTTGTTTCTCATTACAAATTATCTTATCACAAAACTATCTGTTACCACTTATTCCAGTACTTGCGGAGAATACCTTGCTGGAAACCGCTTATCATTTCCTTCCGCTCCTCGTTGGGTTTGACACTCTTACTTATCGAAATGACTACGATAGATCCCCTATACTTGTGGGTCATCAAGACTCTTTTCTGGTGCCGTTGCCGGGGACTGAAGCACCTTTGGTAGGTGGAATTTGGTATGGAAAAATTTATATAGTGTGATGAAATTTACTGTCACTTGTTACTATGGAAAGTAATCCTCTGAGGGGCTTGTTCGGGGTATCTTCACCCCGACCAGTAGAGCAAAGAGTTGCTCCTCAACCTACTGAACCTACTGAAAATGAAAATGCTTGCTTTGAAATTCCTTTGGGTATGGTAGAAAAACTGCTAGCTAATCCTTTTTTAGGAGATGGAACAAAACATCCTGATGAGCATCTAATATATGTGGATGAAGTTCGTGGAATATTTAATCTTGCAGGTGTACCCGGAGATGTTGTTAAGAAGAAGATCTTCCCTTTATCTTTGAGGGGAGATGCATCGACATGGTATAGGCTATGTGATGATATGGAGTCTTGGAACTACAAACGATTGAAATTGGAATTTCATCAAAAGTTTTATCCTATGCATCTTGTTCATCGTGATCGCAATTATATATATAATTTTTGGCCTCGCGAAGGAGAAAGCATCGCTCAAGCTTGGGGGAGGCTTAAATCAATGTTATATTCATGCCCCAATCATGAGCTCTCAAGAGAAATGATTATTCAAATTTTTTATGCTCGGCTTTCTGGTAACAATCGCGCCATGCTTGATACTTCTTGTGCTGGCTCTTTTATGATGACGACTATTGAATTCAAATGGGATTTATTGGAAAGAATTAAACGCAACTCCGAAGATTGGGACCTCGAAAATGGTAAGGAGTCGGGTATCACACCTAGTTTTGATTGTGTTAAATCTTTTATGGATACCGATATTTTTCGTAAATTTAGCACTAAATATGGACTTGACTCTGAGATAGTAGCTTCTTTCTGTGAATCTTTTGCTGCTTATGTTGATCTCCCCAAGGAGAAGTGGTTTAAATAGCATCCTCCCATAGAAGTAAAAGTAGCTGCACCTATTAAAGTTGAAGAAAAGACTATTACTTATAATGATCCTATTGTTCCTACTTCTTTTGTTGAGAAACCGCCTTTCCCTGTTAGGGTAAAGGATCATGCTAAAGATTCAACTGTGGTTCGTAAAAGCAATATTAAAACATATACACCTCCTGAGCAAGTTAAAGTTGAACCTAATATTGCTATTGTTAAAGATCTCTTGTCTGATAATATAGATGGGCATGTTATTTATTTCTGTAATGAAACTGCTAGAATTGCTAAACCCCGTGATACAGATAAACCTAGACTTGTGGTAGGCATGCCTATTATTTCTGTTAAAATAGGAGATCATTGTTATCATGGCTTGTGTGATATGGGTGCTTTGCTAGTGCAATACCTATTTACTTATACAAAGAAATTATGCATGACATTGCACCCGCTGAGTTAGAAGATATTGATGTCACAATTATACTTGCTAATAGAGATACTATTTCACCAATGGGAATTGTTAGAGATGTTGAAGTCTTGTGTGGGAAAACTAAATATCCCCACAAGATAGTTTTTGTCCCATTATATTTGGTAGACCCTTCTTAAATACTGTTAATGCTACCATAGATTGCAAAAGGGATGTTGTTACTGTCGGTTTAGATGATATGACTCATGAATTTAATTTTTCTAAATTTAGTAGACAACACCGTGAAGAAGAATTACCTAGTAAGGATGAAATTATTGGTCTTGCTTCTATTGCCGCACCTCCTAGTGATCCTTTAGAACAATATTTGATAGAGCATGAAAATGATATGTTTATGAATGAAAGAAGGGAATTAGATGAAGTATTCTTTAAACAGGAACCTATTCTGAAAAACAATTTACCTGTTGAAATCCTAGGGGATCCTCCTCCACCCAAAGGTGATCCCATGTTTGAGCTTAAACCGTTACCTGATACTCTTAAATATGCTTATCTTGATGAGAAAAAGATATATCCTGTTATTATTAGTGCTAACCTTTCAGAGCATGAAGAAGAGAGATTATTGAAAACTCCGAAGAAGCACCGTGCTGCTATTGGGTATACTCTTGATGATCTTAAGGGCATTAGTCCCACTCTATGTCAACATAATATTAATTTGGAAGAAGATGCTAAACCAGTTTGTGATCATCAACGTCATCTGAATCCTAAAATGTAAGAAGTGGTAAGAAAGGATATACTAAAGCTCCTTGAGGCAGGTATAATTTATCCCGTTGCTGATAGTAAGTGGGTAAGTCATGTCCATTGTGTCCCTAAGAAAGGAGGTATTACTGTTGTTCCTAATGATAAAGATGAATTGATTCCTCAAAGAATTATCACTGGTTATAGGATGGTAATTGATTTCCGCAAATTAAATAAGGCTACTAAAAAGGATCTTTACCCTTACCTTTTATCGATCAAATGCTAGAAAGATTATCCAAACATACACATTTTTGCTTTCTAGATGGTTATTCTGGTTTCTCTCAAATACCTGTGTCAGCCAAAGATCAATCAAAGACTACTTTTACTTGCCCTTTTGGTACTTTTGCTTATAGACGTATGCCTTTTGGTTTATGTAATGCACCTTCTACCTTTCAAAGATGCATGATGTCTATATTCTCTGACTTTTGTGAAAAGATTTGTGAGGTTTTCATGGACGACTTTTCCGTCTATGGATCTTCTTTTGATGATTGCTTGAGCAACGTTGATCGAGTTTTGCAGAGATGTGAAGAAACTAATCTTGTCTTGAATCAGGATAAGTGCCACTTTATGGTTAATGAAGGTATTGTCTTGGGTCATAAAGTTTCTGAAAGAGGTATTGAAGTTGATAAAGCCAAGGTTGATGCTATTGAAAAGATGCCATGTCCCAAGGACATCAAAGGTATAAGAAGTTTCCTTGGTCATGCCGGTTTTTATAGGAGGTTCATTAAGGACTTCTCAAAAATCTCTCGGCCTCTGACTAATTTATTACAAAAAGATATACCATTTGTCTTTGATGATGATTGTGTAGAAGCATTTGAAATACTTAAGAAAGCATTGATCTATGCACCTATTGTTCAGCCACCTGATTGGAATTTACCCTTTGAAATTATGTGTGATGCTAGTGATTATGCTGTAGGTGCTCTAGGACAAAGAGTTGATAAGAAACTAAATGCTATTCAATATGCTAGTAAAACTCTAGACAATGCTCAAAGAAATTATGCTACTACTGAAAAATATTTCTTAGCAGTTGTATTTGCCTGTGATAAGTTTAGGCCTTATATTGTTGATTCTAAAGTAACTGTTCACACTGATCATGCTGCTATTAAATATCTTATGGAAAAGAAAGATGCTAAACCTAGACTTATTAGATGGGTTCTCTTGCTACAAGAATTTGATTTGCATATTGTTGATAGAAAAGGAGCTGAGAACCCCGTTGCAGACAACTTGTCTAGGTTAGAAAATGTGGTTGATGACCCACTACCTATTGATGGTAGCTTTCCTGATGAGCAATTGAAGGTCATAAATACTTCTCATACTGCTCCATGGTATGTTGATGATGCAAATTACATTGTTGCTAAGTTTATACCACCTAGTTTCACATACCAACAAAAGAAAAAGTTCTTTTATGATTTGAGGCATTACTGGGATGACCCATATATTTATAAAGGAGTAGATGGTGTTATTAGACGTTGTGTACCTGAGCATGAACAGGAATAGATCCTACGCAAGTGTCACTCCGAAGCTTATGGAGGACACCATGCTGGAGATAGGACTGCACATAAGGTACTGCAATCTAGTTTTTATTGGCCTACTCTCTTCAAGGATGCCCGTAAGTTTGTCTTATCTTGTGATGAATGTCAAAGAATTGGTAATATTAGTAGACGTCAAGAAATGCCTATGAATTATTCACTTGTTATTGAACCATTTGATGTTTGGGGCTTTGACTATATGGGACCTTTTCCTTCCTCTAATGGTTACACACATATTTTAGTTGCTGTTGATTACGTTACTAACTGGGTAGAAGCTATTCCAACTAGTAGTGCTGATCATAACACTTCTATTAAAATTCTTAAAGAAGTTATGTTTCCAAGGTTTGGAGTCCCTAGATATTTAATGACTGATGGTGGTTCACATTTTATTCATGGTGCTTTCCGTAAAATGCTTGCTAAATATGATGTTAATCATAGAATCGCATCTCCCTATCACCCTCAGTCTAGTGGTCAAGTAGAATTGAGTAATAGAGAACTGAAATTAATTTTGCAAAAGATTGTTAATAGGTCCAGAAAGAATTGGTCCAAGAAACTTTATGATGCATTATGGGCCTATAGAACTGCATATAAAAATCCTATGGGTATGTCTCCGTACAAAATGGTCTATGGAAAAGCATGTCACTTACCTCTCGAACTAGAACACAAGGCTTATTGGGCTATTAAAGAACTTAATTATGATTTTAAACTTGCCGATGAGAAGAGGTTATTTGATATTAGCTCACTTGATGAATGGAGAACCTAAGCCTACAAAAATGCCAAGTTGTTTAAAGAAAGAGTTAAAAGGTGGCATGATAAAAGAATACAAAAGCGTGAGTTTAATGTAGGTGATTATGTATTTCTATACACCTCTCCTTTAAGATTTTTTGCAGGAAAACTTCTCTCTAAATGGGAGGGTCCTTACGTTATCGAGGAGGTCTACCGTTCCGGTGCCATAAAAATCAAAAACTTCGAAGGCACAAATCCGAAGGTGGTGAATGGTCAAAGAATCAAACATTATATCTCAGGAAATCCCATAAATGTTGAAACCAATGTTATTGAAACCGTAACCCCGAAGGAATACATAAAGGACACTTTCCAGAACATTTCATACTCCGAAAAGGAATAGGTATGTGGTACGGTAAGTAAACCGACTCCAAAACAATTTTTAAGGCAATATTTCTCTGTTTTGGAATATTTAGAAAAATAGAAAAATAAGCAGCAGTCCGGAAAGGACACGAGGGCTCCGTGAGGGTGGAGGGCGCGCCCTACCCTACTGGGCGCGCCCCCCTACCTCGTGGGCACCTCGTGTGCGCTCCGGACTCCATTTTCTTACAGGACACGTATTTTGGTCGATAAAAATTCATTATATAACCTCCCAGGGCTTTTGACTCCCGTATCACGCAAAAATCTCATGTCTTAGTTTCGAGCTATTTTCTGTCAGGGTTCTCAAGGCCAGGCACTATGTCGTCTCCCTCCTCCTCCAACCATGAGGGCAATGATTCTTGGCTAATGAAGATAGAGCTGAAGAGAGAAGAACCTATGGAGATCAACAAGGATGAAGGGATCAAGAAGGCCATGGAGGACCAAGTTCCAGCAACAGAGAACACCCTTCAACTGGATCACAATCTTCTTACTCCAACAGAAATCGAAGCTTTCAAGATGATTGAGTTGGCTTGTATACAAAATAAGTATCTCACACGTGAAAATATTTTGTTGAAGGAGCATATCATCGCACTCAAGGGCATTATTCGCAAGCTAGAAGACCTCCTACGCTCGATGTGCGACTATCCATCATTGTCGGTGTCAAAACCGACGGATCTCGGGTAGGGGTCCTGAACTGTGCGTCTAGGCCGGATGGTAACAGGAGACAAGGGACACGAAGTTTTACCCAGGTTCGGGCCCTCTCGATGGAGGTAAAACCCTACGTCCTGCTTGATTAATATTGATGATATGGGTAGTACAAGAGTAGATCTACCACAAGATTGAGGAGGCTAAACCCTAGAAGCTAGCCTATGGTATGATTGTTGATGTGTATGTTGTCCTATGGACTAAAACCCTCCGGTTTATATAGGCACCGGAGAGGGTTAGGGTTACACAAAGTCGGTTACAATGGTAGGAGATCTTCATATCCGTATCACCAAGCTTGCCTTCCAGGCCAAGGAAAGTCCCTTCTGGACACGGGATGGAGTCTTCAATCTTGTATCTTCATAGTCCAGGAGTCCGGCTGAAGGTATAGTCCGGCCATCCGAACACCCCCTAATCCAGGACTCCCTCAGTAGCCCCTGAACCAGGCTTCAATGACGACGAGTCCGGCGCGCAGATTGTCTTCGGCATTGCAAGGCGGGTTCCTCCTCCAAGTACTTCATAGAAGATTTTGAACACAAAGATAGTGTCCAGCTCTGCAAAATAAGTTTCCACATATTGCCATAGAGAGAATAATATTTACACAAATCTAATCTGCTGACGTATTTCGTAGTGTGACATCACACCACGGCCAAGCTTTTATTCGAACCGTTTTACTGTCCCATCTCAGCGCGTCATGCGAGGCGGTTTCCTTGGCACGTCTTGTTAAAGAAGAGATTGTGTCCCCTTATTCCGGGATTCTCATCAATACGGGCGTGGGTAACCCAACCGCGCCATCAATTACGGCGCTTGGAGATAAGCGAGTTTTACCAGGCTGGTGGGGACATGTAGTTGCGTCCACCCATATAAGGGGATAAGGATCCACCTTTTCACCTATGCCTTCTTCCTCCTTCGCCTATCCATTCTTGTGCACTCGAGCTCCAGCGCCCAAGTCCGCACTCCCCACCTCGACCTTCTCCAGCCATGTCCGGAGCAGGAGGCAAGTGGATGGTCTCCTCCGTCACGGAGGGACATATCAAAAAGCTGAGGAAGGCCGGATACCTGTCTAACAAAATCGCGTACCGGCTCCCCGAAAAGGGGCAGCTCATCCCCACCCCTAGGCCCCATGAGAGGGTGGTGTTCCTCCCCCATTTCCTCCGCGGACTGGGCTTCCCTCTCCACCCATTTGTCCGGGGGCTCATGTTCTACTACGTCCTGGATTTCCATGATCTGGCCCCGAACTTTGTCCTCAACATCTCGGCGTTTATCGTCGTGTGCGAGGCCTTCCTCCGCATCCGCCCCCATTTCGGCCTATGGCTCAAGACTTTGAACGTCAAGCCGAAGGTGGTGCGCGGCAACCAGGCGGAGTGCGGAGGCGCCATGGTGGGCAAGATGGCCAACTTCCTCTGGCTCGAGGGCTCCTTTGTGGAGACCCTGAAGGGGTGGCAATCGGGGTGGTTTTACATCACCAAGCCGCGCGACGCCGAATGGGTCGCACCCCCCGAGTTCCGGTCCGGACCCCCAACGTGGCTCACGTCCTGGAAAGAGACGGGCCTATCATGGGGTAAAAAAGGAGAGCTGACCGGACTCCAAACATGCGTCAAAACCCTGGTGGACAAGAAGCTCAAACTTGTCAACGTAGTCCAGGTTATGCTCATCCGGTTGATCCTCCCGTGCCAACAATGGGCTTTCAACCTGTGGGAGTTCGACCCGGCGCGGCACCAAACTCTGAGCAGGCTCTTCGACACGACGTACGAAGATGCCTGGAAGGTGCTTTTCAAGGGCGCCGAGGCTCCCGCATCCGCTACTGAGGATCGCGGATTCAGTGCGCAGCGTCACGCTCTCGCGGTAAGCTGTTTTTTCCTTTTATAGGGTATCAATTTTTCATAGTTTGACTCCATGCGGGATCTAAACTCCCTTACCTTTGACAGGATTGGCAGGTGACATCCGGACAGATCAACTGTCCGGCTCCTTTGCCCGAAGGCCCAGCGGATGCTCGCTTGGCGAAGCTGCTGGTTCCGGCACCCTATGTGGTGCCGGAGAAGAAGGTCAAGAAGAAGGCCACGGGGACTCGAAAGAGTGCCCGACGCCCGGAGGTGTCGGATTCATCATCCGAAGAATCCAAGACGCACTCCTCCCGCGAAGACGAGGAGGAGGAAGAAGAGACCCCTCCCCCTCCAGCGGGGGAAGGGAAGAAAAGGAAGGCCGACCCAACTGGGGAGGCCGAAGGGTCCAAGAAGGGGAAAACCCTTCCTCCGGACTGCTCCACCGACGCCGACGGCGGCGGAGAGGAGTGGGCGCCTAGGGCCAAGCCCCTGGCCAAATCGTAAGTATCCAGATACCAGAGTAATTCATAGCATTCGTTTATTTCGCAGCTTTCCCTCATGTCGAATATGTTTATGCAGCCCACCCAAAGACCGGCTCGACGCGTCGTCGAGCGGCTTACTGGACTCATCGGATGTGAACTCGCTTCCGACGGCTTCCTCCCCCCGCCCTACGGACGACACCAAAGTGTTATCCCAATAGGTTCCAAGCCGGGAGGAGGTGGTCCTGGAGGCGCCGCAAGGCGACCTCCCGGACTCCAGGAGCAAAGGGGATGAAACCCCCCAGGGCTCTAAGTCCGGCTCTAGGCCGGACACTACTCCGGAACCTTCAAAGGTTCCAGAGTCCGGCGGGCGACCTCCTTCCAAGAGGAGCCAGCCCACTGTGCCGGTGGCCCCCGTCCAACCGAAGGCGCCGGACAATATGTTGGAGGCGCTCCGCCTCCATCGACGAGGAGCACCGTGCCATTATGAGTGCGGTGGTCCAGAAGGTTCAGTCCGCCAAGAGCGGACTGACTGAAGCTTGTACTAGCCTTTTGACAGGCTTTGAGGTATGTAAAGAATGTGTAAATAATATTACCGCATAGACAGTAGCCCCTGATGCTCTGTTTGGCGTCCGGGAAGAAAAGCCGAATAGAGGATCAAATAAAATTCGCAGGAGTCTAACAAAAGGAGTCAATATGCGTATGCAGGCTTCTCTGCTTGCGTCCGCCGCACTGACTGCGGAAGTGGATACGCTAAAGCAGAACCTCGAACGGTCCGAGCAAGAGCTCGGTCGTGCCAAGAAGCAGCACGAGGATAATGAAGGTAAGAAATACCTTGCTTAAATATATATAAAAAAGGTGCAATTGCAAAAAATGACAGGATTATCGTGGCTATTGTAGGGACCACGTCTGAGGTGGCGACCCTTAAGCAAGCGCTGGACGAGGCCGAGAAGAGGGCGGCCACGGAGCGCACCGAGCGGGAGAAGTGTGATGCCGAGGTTGGCAAGGTGCGGCAAGAGCTCCAGGCTCTCATGGAAAAACATGAGAGTTTGGAGCTTGACTCAAAGACGCGAGCGTCCGAGCTCGCGGTGGCTATTGAAAATGCCACGTCTGCCAAGGCCGAATCCCAGAAGACCCTCCAGGAGTTGGATGAGGTGAAGAAGATAGCGGCGGGTAAGGCATTCCTTATGCAAAGCAAACACATAAATGTGAGTTACTTGTTACTTACCCGAATCCGGAGCTCTCCAGGAGCGTTCGCAGATCTTCCCCGGAGTGTGTCCGATGCCGCCACATTCTATCGAGCCGAGGAGGGCAGCTCGACGGAGAAGGTGTTCTGGTCTCAGTATGCTGAGGCCGGACACCCCGTGCCCCTGAGCGACCAGCTGAAGCAACTGGTCGAGCTCCACAAGGCGGCCGAACAGGCCATGAAGGGCCTCATTGTTCGGCTGTGGCCTAGAGGGGCTCTGCCTGGGAGCTATTTTGGGCTGGTGCAGCGGCTGGTGGAGGCCTGTCCAAGGATCGAAGTCATCAAGCGCTCCGTCTGCATTGAGGGTGCCCATAGGGCCCTTGCCCGTGCTAAGGTGCACTGGGGCAAGCTGGATGCTGAGAAGCTTGTGAAGGACGGGCCACCGCCGGGGAAAGAGCATCTCAAGCCCGAGAATTACTATAAGGATGTTCTGAAGGGTGCCCGCCTTGTGGCGGATGAATGTTCTAGGGATGTAATTTTTGAGTGAAACTTGCTCGTTTTGTCCTGTGCGCTGAAAACTTGTTTATATGCGCTAAGCAATGCTGTTGGAATTTAAAATATTACCTTCTGTGCGGCTGTTTATCAATTCTGAGAGATGGCGAGTCGTCGGCTTCTGCCCCCGTGCCGCTAGTGCTGGGGTGTTCGGGGATAAACCCGAGCGCTCTTTTTCCCATGTTTGGGTCCTTCGAGGGAGGCGCTCAGCCCAACGAACAAGGTAATCGGACTATAATGCGTGAACACTCTCACTTAGCCATAGAATTCTATAATTTTAAATTTCGGCGAAGCCCCTGGTATTCGGAAGACCGAGTTCGGGGCACTATCCACGCCTTGGCCGGACAGAGCCGGCTCCTCGCCCTAAGCGGCATAAGTCTTTAGGGACTCGAAAAAACCTCTCGAACAACGACCAGCTCTCGCTTCATCATGACAGTCAGTTTTAGCTTTCTCCACTGAGGTGCTCGACCCAGCTCAACTGGGGCACAATCGCAGTGGTTCTCCTAGTGCTACCTTAGCCGATATAGCGGAATGTAAGGCACCAAAACATAGGAGTCGGGCAAACCCAACTATTGACCCAAGACATGATTCGGAGCCGATGCATATAATGCTATAAGTTCGGGGTGCCGCACTTGTTAAAGTGTTCGGACTTCTCACACCATATTGAGGGGTACTAAAGCCCCTGGCGTATTTTGGCCGTACCAACGTGTATGGGTGCAACATGTCATTAAGGAACATATATAAAGAAAAAAGGTAATGCAAAAATAGACGAAATCTATGCATTGTTTATTAAAAAGGGCTGCGATCAAAGCAGAACGATACAAATAATGCAATAAGTGGAAGGTTGGACTAGTTAACATGTCCGTTCCAGGAGCAAGCTGCGGAATAGTATGCGGAACGGGTATACTGCTCGTGATAGAGACCACCTGGGAGTTCCGAAATGCGGCGTGGCTTGTCTGCTTCCCTGGTTCTTGCATCGTTTGTGCGGCAATTGAACTGCCGAACAGGCCTTCCGAAGGATGGACTCCTGAAAGTAAGAGAAAATTAAAAAATCGGCAGCCCCTGGTATGGTTTAATCCGTGTTTTGGGCGTGCCGTGATGGTGCCCCTCCCCCTATACCCATGGTATCTCTAGAGCGTAGTTATGTACACGAAGTACCGACGTCGCCTTTTTGCGAGGGTTGGGGTTGGGGCCGCATTGCTATGCCTGCTCGGATCGTGCCAGGCGGTCTTGTTGTAGGTTACTCCGGGCGCGCTTGACGGTGTCCGGTCGTTTAGTGTCCGGACTAGAGAACTGCCTGGAGAGGCTGCTTTGTACTTCCGCTCCAAGGGCCGCTGTGTGCTCCTCCATTCGGAGGGAGCGTTCGGTGTTTCCATTGACCGTAATTACTCCTCGAGGGCCTGGCATCTTGAGCTTAAGGTATGCGTAGTGTGATACCACGTTGAACTTAGCGAATGCGGTTCGCCCGAGCAGTGCGTGATAACCACTGCGAAACGGGACTATGTCAAAGATTAACTCCTCGCTTCGGAAATTATCCGGAGATCCGAAGACCACTTCAAGTGTGACTGAGTCTGTACAGTTGGCCTCTACACCTGGTATTACGCCTTTAAAGGTCGTTTTGGTGGGCTTAATCCTCGAGGGATCTATGCCCATTTTCCGCACTTTATCCTGGTAAAGCAGGTTCAGGCTGTTGCCGCCGTCCATAAGGACTCTAGTGAGATGAAATCCGTCAATGATTGTGTCTAGGACCAATGCGGCGAATCCGCCATGACGGATGCTAGTGGGATGGTCCCTTCGATCAAAGGTGATCGGGCAGGAAGACCATGGGTTGAACTCTGGGGCGACTGGCTCTACCGCGTATACGTCCCTTAACGCGCGCTTCCTCTCCCTTTTGGGGACGTGGGTTGCGTATATCATGTTCACCGTCCGCACTTGTGGGGGAAAACCCTTCTGTCCACTGTTGTTCGGCGGCCGGGGCTCCTCGTCGTCATCGCTATGCAGCCCCTTGTCTTCATTTTCGGCGTTTAACTTGTCTGCCTGCTTGAACACCCAACAATCCCTGTTGGTGTGATTGGCCGGCTTTTCAGGGGTGCCATGTATCTGGCACAAGCGGTCGAGTATTCGGTCCAAACTGGACGGGCCCCTAGGATTTCTTTTGAATGCCTTTTTACGTTGACCGGATTTAGAGCCTCTGAATCCGGCATTAACTGCCATGTCCTCAGCATTGTCGCCGTTAATGCGACGCTTCTGCTTTCTGCGACGCGACCTGCCACTACTGTCCCTGGTGTCCGAATTACCAGGGTTCTTGGTCATATTGTTGCTATGAGCAAGCCAACTGTCTTCTCCTGCGCAAAAGCGGGTCATGAGTGTCGTGAGTGCTGCCATGGATTTCGGCTTTTCCTGTCCAAGGTGCCGGGCCAGCCACTCGTCACGGATATTGTGCTTGAAGGCTGCTAGGGCCTCAGCGTCCGGACAGTCGACTATTTGATTTTTCTTTGTTAGGAACCGTGTCCAGAATTGCCTGGCCGATTCCTCTAGCTGCTGAATTACGTGACTTAGGTCATCGGCGTCTGGGGGTCGCACATAAGTGCCCTGGAAATTGTCGAGGAATGCGGCTTCCAGGTCCTCCCAACAACTGATTGATCCTGTTGGCAAGCTGTTAAGCCAATGTCGAGCTGGTCCTTTAAGCTTGAGTGGGAGGTATTTGATGGCATGGAAATCATCGCCACGGGCCATGTGGATATGAAGGAGATAATCCTCGATCCATACCGTAGGATCTGTTCTGCCATCATATGATTCGATGTTTACGGGTTTGAAACCCTCGGGGATTTGATGATCCATTATTTCGTCTGTAAAGCAGAGTGGGTGTGCGGCGCCTCTGTACTGGGCTATATCATGACGTAGCTCCAATGAGCCTTGTCTACTGTGTTCGGCCCCGCCGAGTTTGTGGCCGGCGTGATGGTTACCGCCTCGAGCCGTGGGGCGCCCACGCGATCCGTAGATCGATCTTGTTTGCCTTGCCTTGTCCTCCAACATGTCTCGTATGTCCGGCGCATATTCCCATGCCTTGGTACGGGGTGCGGCTTTAGTGGAGGGCCGAGAGGCCTCTCTGTCGCGACCACGAGGTGGCCGGTCGGCCGCATCAAGTGCTTCCTCCTCTAATCGGGGTAGCAACCTGCGCTTTGGGTAGCTCTTGGAGGGGCGTTCGAGTATATGCTCTTGGGCCGCAAGGACTTCAGTCCATCTGTCGACTAGCAAATCTTGATCAGCTCTAAGTTGTTGCTGTTTTTTCTTGAGGCTTCTTGCCGTGGCCATAAGCCTGCGTTGAAAACGCTTTTGCTCGACGGGATCCTCTGGCACGACAAATTCGTCGTCGTCGAGGCTTGCCTCGTCTTCGGAGGGAGGCATATAATTATCGTCCTCGACCTCTCTGTCTGCCGCTCTCTCATGAGGGCTGGTTTCTCCATCCTCCTGTGCTAAATCTTGCTGGAGGGGGTTTTCTTTGGCGCTTTCCGGAGTATTATTATCTCCCGTGCTAGAATCACCGTGTTTGTTTTGGCGGGATTTTGAGCGGCGCCGCTGACGCTGGCGCTTAGGCTGTTTCTTGGAGGGGTCATCCTCCGCTGTTCCATCGCCATCTCCCTCGTTTGGGGTGTCCACCATGTATGTGTCATATGACGAGGTGGCTTTCCAGGGCCTAGTAGGCGCTGGTTCTTCATCATCTCCTTCATCGGCGTCCATACCGTCGATATCTTCGGAGTCGAAGTCGAGCATGTCGGTTAAGTCGTCGACAGTGGCTACAAAGTGGGTGGTGGGTGGGCTTTGAATTTCTTCATCATCCGTACCCCAACCTTGCTGACCGTAGTCCGGCCAGGGCTCTCCTGATAAAGAGAGAGACTTCAGTGTCTTCAGGATATCGCCGAAAGGCGAGTGCTGAAAGATGTCCGCGGCAGTGAACTCCATGATCGGCGCCCAATCGGATTCGATCGGCAGGGACGCGGAGGGTTCGGAGTCCGAAGAGGAGTCCGGCTCCTTGGAGTCATGAGTCTCGCAGAGTATGGGGCTGGTGCTTGGCTCAATCGCCGTTGGGGTCACAACCCCCGAGGTGGCGTCCAACCGCCCATCCTCGATCGGCGCAGTCGGCTCCGAAATAAGGGTCGGGGCCGATGCGGGTGCGACCTCCAAGGCACTGTTCGGCGGCAGAGCTAGATCATGCTCGTCGTGACAGTGCGGTGCGCTCGGCAGTGGCTCGAATCCGTCGAATATCAAGTCCCCGCGGATGTCAGCCGTGTAGTTTAAACTTCCAAATCTGACCTGACGGCCAGGGGCGTAGCTTTCGATCTGCTCCAGACGGCCAAGCGAATTGGCCCGCAGTGCGAAGCCGCCAAAGACGAAGATCTGTCTAGGGAGGAAGGTCTCACCCTGGACTGCATCGCTATCGATGATCGTAGGAGCCATCGAGCCTGACGGCGACGACACAGAGGAACTCTCAATGAAAGCACCAATGTCAGTGTCAAAACCGGCGGATCTCGGGTAGGGGGTCCCGAACTGTGCGTCTAGGCCGGATGGTAACAGGAGAAAAGGGACACGAAGTTTTACCCAGGTTCGGGCCCTCTTGATGGAGGTAAAACCCTATGTCCTGCTTGATTAATATTGATGATATGGGTAGTACAAGAGTAGATCTACCACGAGATCGAGGAGGCTAAACCCTAGAAGCTAGCCTATGGTACGATTGTTGATGTGTATGTTGTCCTACGGACTAAAACCCTCCGGTTTATATAGGCATCGGAGAGGGTTAGGGTTACACAAAGTCGGTTAAAATGGTAGGAGATCTTCATATCCGTATCGCCAAGCTTGCCTTCCACGCCAAGGAAAGTCCCTTCCGGACACGGGACGGAGTCTTCAATCTTGTATCTTCGTAGTCCAGGAGTCCGACTGAAGGTATAGTCCGGCCATCCGAACACCCCCTAATCCAGGACTCCCTCAATCATCAACAACTCCACCTTCTTCTCCAACAAACAAGAATTGAGTATCTGGTATGGGCACTCCACTTGGCAACTGCAAAGCTTGGGGGAGTGCCCCGGTATCGTATCACCATCACTTTTATCTTTACCAATTTTATTAGTTCGATCCTTTTGGTAATATCTTGATCAAGTAGAATAAAAGTTCTTAGTATGATCTAGTTGTGAGTTTTGCTTTATTATCCTTCTATGTAATCGAGTCCGTGAGCTATATAATAAAGATTAGTGTTGAGTCAAGGGCTTGATTATTTTTGCCATGATCCCAAGTGAATAAAAGAAAAGAGAAAGAAATAAAAAGAAACAAAGAGATCATGTGACTCTTATGGAGAGTAATGAGCTCACATAGAAAGAGTATGATGAATAAAAGTTGTTGGGAGTTGACAAACATAGTTTTGGTCATCGTTGCAATTAATAGGAAGTAATAAAGAAAGAGAGGTCTTCACATATAAATATACTATCTTGGACATCTTTTATGATTGTGAGCACTCATTAAAATATGATATGCTAAAGAGTTGACATTGGACAAGGAAGACAACGTAATGGGTTATATTTTCTTACATCTGAGATAAATTATATTGTCTTGGATCCTCCAACATGTTGAGCTTGCCTTTCTCCCTCATGCTAGCCAAATTCATTGCACCAAGTAGAGATACTACTTGTGCTTCCAAATACCCTTAAACCAGTTTTGCCATGAGAGTCCACCATACCTACCTATGGATTGAGTAAGATCCGTCAAGTAAGTTGTCATCGGTGCAAGCAATAAAAATTGCTCTCTAAATATGTATGATTGATTGGTGTGGAATAAATAAGCTTTATACAATCGTTTGATATGGAAGTAATAAAAGCGACAGACTGCATAATAAAGGTCCATATCACAAGTGGCAATATAAAGTGACGTTCTTTTGCATTAGGATTTTGTGCATCCAACCATAAAAGAGCATGACAACCTCTGCTTCCCTCTGCGAAGGGCCTATCTTTTACTTTTATCTCCTATACTGCAAAAGAGTCATGGTGATCTTCACCCTTTCTTTTTACATTTTATCCTTTGGCAAGCACAATATGTTGGAAAGATCTTGGTATATATGGCTAATTGGATGTGAGTTTTCATGAACTATTATTGTTGACATTACCCTTGAGGTAAAACGTTGGGAGGCAAAACTATAAGCCCCTATCTTTCTCTGTGTCCGATTAAAACTCCATACCCATAAGTATTGCGTTAGTGTCAGCAATTGTGAAAGACTATATGATAGTTGAGTATGTGGACTTGCTGAAAAGCTCTTATACATTGACTCTTTCCTATGTTATGATAAATTGCAATTGCTTCAATGACTGAGATTATAGTTTGTTAGCTTTCAATGAAGTTTACGATTCATACTTGATATTGTGATTCAATTATTACTCTAGCATAAGCAATCATATGACAAGAATTATATAAGTTGTTGTTCTAAGAATGATCACGATTCCCTCATGTCCATATTTTTTTATCGACACCTTCATCACTAAACATGTGGACATATTTTTCGATTTCGGCTTTTCGCTTGAGGACAAGCGAGGTCTAAGCTTGGGGGATTTGATACGTCCATTTTGCATCGTGCTTTTATATCAATATTTATTGCATTATGGGCTGTTATTACACATTATGTCACAATACTTATGCCTATTCTCTCTTATTTTACAAGGTTTACATAAAGGGGGAGAGTGCCGGCAGTTGGGATTCTGGCTGGAAAAGTAGCAAATATTAGAGACCTATTCTGCACACCTCCAAAAGTCGTGAAACTCCATAGATGATGTTTTCCAAATATATAAAAACCATTGAGCGCAAGAACTTCACCAGGGGGGCCACACCCTGCCCACGAGGGCGGGGGCGCGCCCTACCCCCTGGGCGCGCCCCCTACCTCGTGGGCCCCCTGGTGGCCCTCCGGTGACCATCTTCTGCTATATGGACTCTTTCGATGGGAAAATAATCATAAACCATCTTCTCGGACGAAACTCCACCGCCACGAGGCGGAATCTTGGCAAAGCCAATCTAGGGTTCTGGCGGGGCTATTCTGCCGGGGAAACTTCCCTCCCGGAGGGGGAAATCATCGCCATCGTCATCACCAACGCTCCTCTCATCGGGAGAGGGCAATCTCCATCAACATCTTCATCAGCACCATCTCATCTCAAAACCCTAGTTCATCTCTTGTATCCAATTCTTGTCTCCAAGTCCGGGATTGGTGCTAGTAGGTTGCTAGTAGTGTTAATTACTCCTTGTAGTTGATGCTAGTTGGTTTAATTGGTGGAAGACCATATGTTCAGATCCTATATGCACATTAATACCCCTCTGATTATGAACATGTTTATGCTTTGTGAGTAGTTACTTTTGTTCCCGAGGACATGGGAGAAGTCTTGCTATTAGTAGTCATGTGAATTTGGTATTCATTCGACATTTTGATGAGATGTATGTTGTCTCTGCTCTAGTGGTGTTATGTGAACGTCGACTACATGACACTTCACCATTAATTGGGCCTAGAGGAAGGCATTGGGATGTAATAAGTAGATGATCGGTTGCTAGAGTGACAGAAGCTTAAACCCTAGTTTATGCGTTGCTTCGTAAGGGGCTGATTTGGATCCGTATGTTTCATGCTATGGTTAGGTTTACCTTAATACTTTTGTTGTAGTTGCGCATGCTTGCAATAGAGGTTAATCATAAGTGGGATGCTTGTCCAAGTAAGGGCAGGACCCAAGCACCGGCCCACCCACATATCAAATTATCAAAGTACCGAACGCGAATCATATGAACGTGATGAAAACTAGCTTGACGATAATTCCCAAGTGTCCTCGGGAGTGCTTTACTTCATATAAGAGTTTGCTCAGGCTTCTCCTTTGCTACAAAAAGGATTGGGCCATCTTGCTGCACCTTATTTACTTTTATTACTTGCTACTCATTACAAATTACCTTATCACAAAACTATCTGTTACCGATAATTTTAGTGCTTGCAGAGAATACCTTACTGGAAACTGCTTATCATTTCCTTCTGCTCCTCGTTGGGTTCGACACTCTTACTTATTGAAAAGGCTACGATAGATCCCCTACACTTGTAGGTCATCACTCTGTCACACATAATCCTCCTTATATCTTCCTCAAAACAGCCACCATACCTACCTATCATGGCATTTCCATAGCCATTACTCAGAACACGAATCATCACCATCGTCATCACCAACGATCCTCTCATCGGGAGGGGGTCAATCTCCATCAACATCTTCACCAGCACCATCTCATCTCAAACCCTATTTCATCTCTTGTATCCAATCTTTGTATCCAAACCTCAGATTGGTACCTGTGGGTTGCTAGTAGTGTTGATTACTCCTTGTAGTTGATGCTAGTTGGTTTACTTGGTGGAAGATCATATGTTCAGATCCATTATGCATATTAATACCCTCTGATTATGAACATGAATATGCTTTGTGAGTAGTTACGTTTGTTCCTGAGGACATGGGAGAAGTCTTGCTATAAGTAGTCATGTGAATTTGGTATTCGTTCGATATTTTGATGAGATGTATGTTGTCATCCCTCTAGTGGTGTTATGTGAACATCGACTACATGACACTTCACCATTGTTTGGGCCTAGATGGAGGCATTGGGAAGTAATAAGTAGATGATGTGTTGCTAGAGTGACAGAAGCTTAAACCCTAGTTTATGCGTTGCTTCGTAAGGGGCTGATTTGGATCCGTATGTTTCATGCTATGGTTAGGTTTACCTTAATACTTTTGTTGTAGTTGCGGATGCTTGCAATAGAGGTTAATCATAAGTGGGATGCTTTTCCAAGTAAGGGCAGCACCCAAGCACCGGTCCACCCACATACCAAATTATCAAAGTACCGAACGCGAATCATATGAGCGTGATGAAAACTAGCTTGACGATATTCACATGTGTCCTCGGGAGCACTTTACATCATATAAGAGTTTGTCTAGGATTGTCCTTTTCTACAAAAAGGATTGGGCCACCTTGCTGCACCTTATTTACTTTTGTCACTTGTTGCTCATTACAAATTATCTTATCACAAAACTATTTGTTACCACTTATTTCAGTACTTGCAGAGAATACCTTGCTGGAAACCGCTTATCATTTCCTTCTGCTCCTCATTGGGTTCGACACTCTTACTTATCGAAAGGACTACGATAGATCCCCTATACTTGTGGGTCGTCAGTGCGCTCTCCAGACTCCGTTTTCTTGTATGATACTTCTTTTGGTCGGTAAAAATTCACTATATATCTCCCGAAGGTTTTGACCACCGTATCACGCAAATATCTCCCGTCTTTGTTTCGACCTGTTTTTCTGACATATCTAGGTTGCCATGTCGTCTTCAAGTGCCCCCAAGGACAAGTTCTTCGAGAAGGTCATCAACCCCTACCTCGCGGAGGTGCTGCAACACCCTCAAACCATTGAGATGCGTGAGGGGTTGTTGCACATCCGCGATGATGAGGGACCAAGGAGGACTGGAAGCACAGAGACAAGGCTCGAGGCAGTGGAGCAACAAGTTTTCAAGTGTCAGGAGATGGTGGAGCGTGGACTCGAATCCAATCACATAATGATCACGGAGTTCACCAACAACCACAAGCTGGACGCCAAGGACATTGGGGAGGCCATCTTCAAGCTTCACGAGAAAATCGAGCGCCTCCAAGCCCAGATCTATGACCTGCAAAACCAAAACTGTGAGTATGAATATAGATTCAAGAGGATGAGTTTGGCTGCAGATTTGAGGATCCCGGAGACTCGATCATCCTTCTATGATGGTGAGCCTATGCCTTGGAAGATGAATGACAAGCCTACATCATCAACAACTCCTTCATCACCACCTCCGAGGAAGGAAACATAAACACATGGGTATGGGCACTCCCCTTGGCAACTGCCAAGCTTGGGGGAGTGCCCCAGTATCATATCACCATCACACCTTTTATCTTTACCGTTTTTCTTAGTTCGATCCTTTTGATAATATCTTGATCTAGTAGAATAAAGTTTTAGTATGATCTAGTTGTGAGTTTTGCTTTATGATCTTCCTATGTAATCGAGTCCGTGAGCTATATATAATAAAGATTAGTGTTGAGTCAAGGGCTTGATTATTTTGCTATGATCTTGAGGGAATAAAATAAAAGAGAAGAAATAAAAAGAAATAAAGAGATCATATGGATCTTATGGAGAGTAATGAGCTCACATATAAAGAGTATGATGAATAAAAATTGTTGAGAGTTGACAAACATAGTTTTGGTCATCGTTCCAATTAATAGGAAGTAATAAAGAAAGAGAGGTTCACATATAAATATACTATCTTGGACATCTTTTATAATTGTGAGCACTCATTAAAGTATGATATGCTAAAGAGTTGATGTTGGACAAGGAAGACAACGTAATGGGTTATGTTTTCTTACATCTGAGATAAATTATATTGTCATGGATCATCTAACATGTTGAGCTTGCCTTTCCCTCTCTTGCTAGCCAATTTCTTTGCACCAAGTAGAGATACTACTTGTGCTTTCAAATATCCCTAAACCCAGTTTTGCCATGAGAGTCCACCATACCTACCCCTATGGATTGAGTAAGATCCTTCAAGCAAGTTGTCATCGGTGCATGCAATAAAAATTGCTCTCTAAATATGTATGATCTATTAATGTGGAGAAACTAAGCTTTATACAATCTTGTGATGTGAAAGAAATAAAAGCGACGGACTGCATAATAAAGGTCCATATCACAAGTGGAAATATAAAGTGACGTTCTTTTGCATTAAGATTTTGTGCATCCAACCATAAAAGCGCATGACAACCTCTGCTTCCCTCTGCGAAGGGCCTATCTTTTACTTTTATCCTCTACCTTATATAAGATTCATGGTGATCTTCACCTTTCCTTTTTACATTTTATCCTTTGGCAAGCACAATGTGTTGGAAAGATCCTGATATATATGGCTAATTGGATGTGGGTTTGCATGAACAATTATTGTTGACATTACCCTTGAGGTAAAAAATTGGGAGGAAAAACTATAAGCCCCTATCTTTCTCTGTGTCCGATTAAACTTCATACCCATAAATATTGCGTGAGTGTTAGCAATTGTGAAAGACTAAATGATAGTTGAGTATGTGGACTTGCTGAAAAGCTCTTATATTGACTCTTTCCTATGTTATGATAAATTGCAATTGCCTCAGTGACTGAGATTAGAGTTTGTTGGTTCTCAATTAAGTTTATGATTCATACTTGAAATTGAGATTAGAGAGATTAGGCATATGTATGTTGCTGTTCTAAGAATTATCATGATGCCCTCATATCCGTATTTTATTTTATCGACACCTCTATCTCTAAACATGTGGACATATTTTTCCGATATCGGCTTTCGCTTGAGGACAAGCGAGGTCTAAGCTTGGGGGAACTGATACGTCCATTTTGCATCATGCTTTTATATCGATATTTATTGCATTATGGGCTGTTGTTACACATTATGTCACAATACATACGCCTAATCTCTCTTATTTTACAAGGTTTACACGGAGAGGGAGAATGTCGGCAGCTGGAATTCTGGGCTGGAAAAGGAGCAAATATTATAGACCTATTCTGCACAGCTCCAAAAGTCCTGAAACTTCATGGAAGTCAATTTTGTAATTAATAAAAAATACTGAGCGGAGAAAGCACCAAAGGGGACCCACACCCTGGCCACGAGGGTGGGGGGCGCGCCCCCTGCCTCGTGGGCCCCCTAGTGGCCCTCTGATGTCCATCTTCTGCTATATGAGGTCTTTCGTCCGAGATAAAAATCATAAGCTACCTCACGGGATGAAACTCCGCCGCCACGAGGCGGAACCTTGGCGGAACCAATCTAGGGCTCCGGCAGAGCTATTCTGCCGGGGAAACTTCCCTTCGGGAGGGGGAAATCATCACCATCGTCATCACCAATGATCCTCTCAACAGGAGGGGGTCAATCTCCATCAACATCTTCACCAGCACCATCTCATCTCAAAACCTAGTTCATCTCTTGTATCCAATCTTTGTATCCAAACCTCAGATTGGTACCTGTGGGTTGCTAGTAGTGTTGATTACTCCTTGTAGTTGATGCTAGTTGGTTTACTTGGTGGAAGATCATATGTTCAGATCCATTATGCATATTAATACCCTCTGATTATGAACATGAATATGCTTTGTGGGTAGTTACGTTTGTTCTTGAGGACATGGGAGAAGTCTTGCTATAAGTAGTCATGTGAATTTGGTATTCGTTCGATATTTTGATGAGATGTATGTTGTCATCCCTCTAGTGGTGTTATGTGAACGTCGACTACATGACACTTCACCATTGTTTGAGCCTAGAGGGAGGCATTGGGAAGTAATAAGTAGATGATGGGTTGCTAGAGTGACAGAAGCTTAAACCCTAGTTTATGCTTTGCTTCGTAAGGGGCTGATTTGGATCCATATGTTTCATGCTATGGTTAGGTTTACCTTAATACTTTTGTTGTAGTTGTGTATGCTTGCAATAGAGGTTAATCATAAGTGGGATGCTTGTCCAAGTAAGGGCAGTACCCAAGCATCGGTCCACCCACATATCAAATTATCAAAGTACCAAACGTGAATCATATGAACGTGATGAAAACTAGCTTGACGATAATTCCCATGTGTCCTCGGGAGCGCTTTACTTCATATAAGAGTTTGTCCAGGCTTGTCCTTTGCTACAAAAAGGATTGGGCCATCTTGCTACACCTTATTTACTTTTATTACTTGCTACTCGTTACAAATTACCTTATCACAAAACTATCTGTTACCAATAATTTCAGTGCTTGCAGAGAATACCTTACTGGAAACTGCTTATCATTTCCTTTTGCTCCTCGTTGGGTTCGACACTCTTACTTATTGAAAAGGCTACGATAGATCCCCTACACTTGTAGGTCATCACTCTGTCACACATAATCCTCCTTATATCTTCCTCAAAACAGCCACCATACCTACCTATCATGGCATTTCCATAGCCATTCCGAGATATATTGCCATGCAAGTTCCATCATCATCATATACATGACTTGAGCATTTATTGTCATATTGCTTTGCATGATCGTAAGATAGCTAGCATGATGTTTTCATGGCTTGTCCATTTTTTTGATTTCACTACTACGCTAGATCATTGCACATCTCGGTACACCACCGGAGGCATTCATATAGAGCAATATCTTTGTTCTAGTATCGAGTTGTAATATTGAGTTGTAAGTAAATAAAAGTGTGATGATCATCATTATTAGAACATTGTCCCATGTGAGGCTATCAAAATAAAAGTGGCCAGAGAAGCCCCCCCCCCCCCCGAAAAAGGGAGAGAGGCCAAAGAAGCCTACAAAAAAAGAAAAAAATGAGAGAAAAGAGAGAAGGGACAATGTTACTATCCTTTTACCACACTTGTGCTTCAGAGTAGCACCATGTTATTCATATAAAGAGTCTCTCTAGTTATCACTTTCATATACTAGTGGGAATTTTCATTATAGAACTTGGCTTGTATATTCCAACGATGGGCTTCCTCAAGTGCCCTAGGTCTTCATGAGCAAGCAAGTTGGATCCACACCCACTTAGTTTCAGTTTGAGCTTTCATACACTTATAGCTCTAGTGCATCTATTGCATGGCAATCCCTACTCCTCGCATTGACATCAATTGATGGGCATCTCCATAGCCCGTTCATTAGCCGCGTCGATGTGAGACTTTCTCCCTTTTTGCCTTCTTCACACAACCTCCATCATCATATTCTATTCCACCTATAGTGCTATATCCATGGCTCACGCTCATGTATTGCATGAAAGTTGAAAAGGTTTGAGAACATCAAAAGTATGAAACAGTTGCTTGGCTTGTCATCGGGGTTGTGCATGATTTGAATATTTTGTGTGATGATGATGGAGCATAGCCAGACCATATGATTTTGTAGGGATAACTTTCTTTGGCCATGTTATTTTGAAAAGACATGATTGCTTTATTAGTATGCTTGAAGTATTATTGTCTTAATGTCAAATGATAGACTATTGCTTTGAATCACTCGTGTCTTAATATTCATGCCATGATTAGATTACATGATCAAGATTATGCTAGGTAGCATTCCACATCAAAAATTATATTTTTTATCATTTACCTACTCGAGGACAAGCAGTAATTAAGCTTGGGGATGCTGATACGTCTCCGTCGTATCTATAATTTTTGATTGTTCCATGCCAATATTCTACAAGTTTTACATACTTTTGGCAAGTTTTTATACTATTTTTGGGATTAACATATTGGTCCAGTGCCCAGTGTCAGTTCCTGTTTGTTGCATGTTTTTTGTTTCATAGAAAATCCATATCAAACGGAGTCCAAATGGGATAAAATCTTACGGAGATTTTTTTGGAATATATGTGAATTTTGGGAAGGGGAATCAATGCGAGACGATGCCTGAGGGGCCCACGAGGGTGAGGGCCGCACCCCAGGGGGTAGGGCATGCCCTGGGACCTGATGGCCACTCCATAAGGCGGTTGGTGCCCTTCTTTCGCCGCAAGAAAGCCAATATCCGGATAAAAATCGTGTCAAAATTTCAGCCCACTCGGAGTTACGGATCTCCGTGAATTTAAGAAACGGTGCAAGGGCAGAATCGGGGAGCACAGAAACAGAAGGAAATAGAGAGAGAGATCCAATCTCGGAGGGGCTCTCGCCCCTCCGCTGCCATGGAGGCCATGGACCAGAGGGGAAAACCTTCTGCCATCTAGGGGAAGGTCAAGGAAGAAGAAGAAGAAGAAGAAGAAGAAGAAGAAGAAGAAGAAGAAGAAGAAGAAGAAGAAGAAGAAGGGGGGCTCTCTCCCCCTCTCTCCCGGTGGCGCCGGAACACCGCCGGGGCCATCATCGCGACATCGATCTACACCAACAACTTCACCACCGTAATCACCAACTCTTCCCCCCTCTATGCAGCGGTGTAACCCCTCTTTTACCCGCTGTAATCTCTACTTAAACATGGTTATCAATGCTATATGTTATTTTCCAAAGATGTATGGCTATCCTATGATGTTTGAGTAAATCTGTTTTGTCCTATGGGTTAATTGATGATCGCGATTGGTTTTAGTTGCATGTTTTATTATTGGTGCTCTCCGTGTCGCGCAAGGATGAGGGATCCCCACTATAGGGTTTGCAATATGTTCATGATTTGCTTATGGTGGGTGGCGTGAGTGACAGAAGCACAGACCCGAGTAAGTAGGTTGTTTGAGTATGGGAGTAAAGAGGACTTGATGCCTTATAATGCTATGGTTGGGTTTTACCTTAATGATCTTTAGTAGTTGCGGATGCTTGCTAGAGTTCCAATCATAAGTGCATATGATCCAAAAAGAGAAAGTATGTTAGCTTATGCCTCTCCCTCAAATAAAATTGCAATAATGATTACCGGTCTAGTTATCGATTGTCTAGGGACAAATAACTTTCTCGTGACAAAAAGCTCTCTACTGAAACTAATTTAGTTGTGTCTTTATCTAAATAGCCCCTAGCTTTTATTTACATGCTCTTTATTATCTTGCAAACCTAGCCTACAACACCTACAAAGTACTTCTAGTTTCATACTTGTTCTAGGTAAGGCGAGTGTTAAGCGTGCGTAGAGTTGTACCGGTGGTCGATAGAACTTGAGGGAATATTTGTTCTACCTTTAGCTCCTCGTTAGGTTTGACACTGTTACTTATCGAAAAAGGCTACAATTGATCCCCTATACTTCTGGGTTATCAGTGCCCCCGCGGCCACCGTGCCCCACGACCACCACCCGCCGCTGCCTTGCCACCCGCATTGCAAAGGGGGACGGCCAGCACCAGCGACGCACCGCTAGCTGAAGACGATGATGTACCACCACCCGAGGCCACTGCCCCGGCTCCAAAGCCTCCTGCACGAAACAGGGCAGACAGATCCTCACCACCACCCTCCCCGGCGGATGCGTGGCTTTTCGGCGGCCCCCTCTAGTGGTGGTGAGGGAGAGGAGAAGGGGGGAGGGGGGCCGATGGCGGCTAGGGTTAGAGCCGCCCGAGTCGCCCCTGCGGGAGTGACGTGGGGGCCAAGGGGGAAAGGCAAATCACAAGCACACATACCGGGCCATCCTACACACCAAAAATCCATGCAGCAAGGCTGTTGGGCTGCTCACTCCGAGTGCTAGCTCAAACTCAACATTGATGGCTGGTATATGATGGTGGATGATACGGGAAGAGCGGGGATGGTGCTTCGCGATATGCGTGGACATACTATCTTCTCACCTTGCAGGTTCCTCCGCACCTGTGCGGTCGTGTTGGAGGTAGAATTTGTTGCGTGTGTTGGGGAACGTAGTAATTTCAAAAAATTTCCTACGCACACGCAAGATCATGGTGATGCATAGCAACGGGAGGGGAGAGTGTGATCTACGTACCCTTGTAGATCGACAACGGAAGCGTTTAGTTGATGTAGTCGTACGTCTCCACGGCCCGACCGATCAAGCACCGAAACTACAACACCTCCGAGTTCTAGCACACGTTCAGCTCGATGACGATCCCCGGACTCCGATCCAGCAAAGTGTCGGGGAAGAGTTCCGTCAGCACGACAGCGTGGTGACGATCTTGATGTACTACCGTCGCAGGGCTTCGCCTAAGCACCGCTACAATATTATCAAGGATTATGGTGGAAGGGGGCACCGCACACGGTTAAGAATATGATCACGTGGATCAACTTGTGTCTCTAGGGGTGCCTCTGCCTCCGTATATAAAGGTTCAAGAGGGGGAGGCCTGCCGGCCATCATAGGGCGCGCCAGGAGGAGTCCTACTCCCTCCGGGAGTAGGACTTCCCCCCCCAATCCTAGTTGGAATAGGATTCGCGAGGTGGGAACAGAGAGAGAGAGAAGGAGGGGGGCGCCGGCCCCCTCTCTCCTTGTCCTATTCGGACTAGGGGGGAGGGGCATGCGGCCCAGCCCTGGCCGCCTCTCCTCTTCTTCCACTAAGGCCCATTATGGCCATGTACCTCCCGGGGGGTTCCGGTAACCTCCCGGTTTTCCGGTAAAATCCCAATTTCACCCGGAACACTTCCGATATCCAAATATAGGCTTCCAATATATCAATCTTTATGTCTCAGCCATTTCGAGACTCCTCGTCATGTCCGTGATCACATCCGGGACTCCGAACAAACTTTGGTACATAAAAATGCATAAACTCATAATATAACTGTCATCGTAACCTTAAGCGTGCGGACCCTACGGGTTGGAGAACAATGTAGACATGACCGAGACACGTCTCCGGTCAATAACCAATAGCGGAACCTGGATGCTCATATTGGTTCCTACATATTCTACGAAGATCTTTTATCGGTCAGACCGCATAACAACATACGTTGTTCCCTTTGTCATCGGTATGTTACTTGCCCGAGATTCGATCGTCGGTATCCAATACCTAGTTCAATCTCGTTACCGGCAAGTCTCTTTACTCGTTCCGTAATGCATCATCCCGCAACTAACTCATTATTTGCAATGCTTGCAAGGCTTAAGTGATGTGCATTACCGAGAGGACCCAGAGATACATCTCCGACGATCGGAGTGACAAATCCTAATCTCGAAATACGTCAACCCAACATGTACCTTTGGAGACACCTGTAGAGCACCTTTATTAATCACCCAGTTACGTTGTGACGTTTGGTAGCACACAAAGTGTTCCTCCGGCACACGGGAGTTACATAATCTCGTAGTCATAGGAACATGTATAAGTCATGAAGAAAGCAATAGCAACATACTAAACGATCGGGTGCTAAGCTAATGGAATGGGTCATGTCAATCAGATCATTCAACTGATGATGTGATCCCGTTAATCAAATGACAACTCTTTGTCCATGGTTAGGAAACATAACCATCTTTGATTAATGAGCTAGTCAAGTAGAGGCATACTAGTGACACTCTGTTTGTCTATGTATTCACACATGTATTATGTTTCCGGTTAATACAATTCTAGCATGAATAATAAACTTTTATCATGATATAAGGAAATAAATAATAACTTTATTATTGCCTCTAGGGCATATTTCCTTCAGTCTCCCACTTGCACTAGAGTCAATAATCTAGATTATACAGTAATGATTCTAACACCCATGGAGCCTTGGTGCTGATCATGTTTTGCTCGTGGACGAGGCTTAGTCAACGGGCCTGCTACATTCAGATCCGTATGTATCTTGCAAATCTCTATGTCTCCCACCTGGACTAGATCCCGGATGGAATTGAAGCGTCTCTTGATGTGTTTGGTTCTCTTGTGAAATCTGGATTCCTTTGCCAAGGCAATTGCACCAGTTTTGTCACAAAAGATTTTCATTGGACCCGATGCACTAGGTATGACACCTAGATCGGATATGAACTCCTTCATCCAGACTCCTTCGTTTGCTGCTTCCGAAGCAGCTATGTACTCCGCTTCACATGTAGATCCCGCCACGACGCTTTGTTTAGAACTGCACCAACTGACAGCTCCACCGTTTAATGTAAACACGTATCCGGTTTGCGATTTAGAATCGTCCGGATCAGTGTCAAAGCTTGCATCAACGTAACCGTTTACGATGAGCTCTTTGTCACCTCCATATACGAGAATCATATCCTTAGTCCTTTTCAGGTACTTCAGGATGTTCTTGACTGTTGTCCAGTGATCCACTCCTGGATTACTTTGGTACCTCCCTGCTAGACTTATAGCAAGGCACACATCAGGTCTGGTACACAGCATTGCATACATGATAGAGCCTATGGCTGAAGCATAGGGAACATCTTTCATTTTCTCTCTATCTTCTGCAGTGGTCGGGCATTGAGTCTGACTCAACTTCACACCTTGTAACACAGGCAAGAACCCTTTCTTTGCTTGATCCATTTTGAACTTCTTCAAAATCTTGTCAAGGTATGTGCTTTGTGAAAGTCCAATTAAGCATCTTGATCTATCTCTATAGATCTTTATGCCTAATATGTAAGCAGCTTCACCGAGGTCTTTCATTGAAAAACTCTTATTCAAGTATCCCTTTATGCTATCCAGAAATTCTATGTCATTTCCAATCAGTAATATGTCATCCACATATAATATCAGAAATGCTACAGAGCTCCCACTCACTTTCTTGTAAATACAGGCTTCTCCGAAAGTCTGTATAAAACCAAATGCTTTGATCACACTATCAAAGCGTTTATTCCAACTCCGAGAGGCTTGCACCAGTCCATAAATGGATCGCTGGAGCTTGCACACTTTGTTAGCTCCCTTTGGATCGAAAAAACCTTCCGGTTGCATCATATACAACTCTTCTTCCAGAAATCCATTCAGGAATGCAATTTTGACATCCATCTGCCAAATTTCATAATCATAAAATGCGGCAATTGCTAACATGATTCGGACAGACTTAAGCATCACTACGGGTGACAAGGTCTCATCATAGTCAACCCCTTGAACTTGTCGAAAACCTTTTGCGACAAGTCGAGCTTTGTAGACAGTAATATTACCGTCAGCGTCAGTCTTCTTCTTGAAGATCCATTTATTCTCAATTGCTTGCCGATCAACGGGCAAGTCAACCAAACTCCATACTTTGTTCTCATACATGGATCCCATCTCAGATTTCATGGCTTCAAGCCATTTTACGGAATCTGGGCTCACCATCGCTTCTTCATAGTTCGTAGGTTCATCATGATCTAGTAGCATGATTTCCAGAACAGGACTACCGTACCACTCTGGCGCGGATCTTACTCTGGTTGATCTACGAGGTTCAGTAGTATCTTGTTCTAAAGTTTCATGATCATCATCATTAGCTTCCTCACTAATTGGTGTAGGTGTCGCAGAAACAGGTTTCTATGATGTACTACTTTCCAATAAGGGAGCAGGTACAGTTACCTCCTCAAGTTCTACTTTCCTCCCACTCACTTCTTTCGAGAGAAACTCCTTCAGGATCCATTCTTAGCAACGAATGTCTTGCCTTCGGATCTGTGATAGAAGGTGTACCCAACAGTCTCCTTTGGGTATCCTATGAAGACACATTTCTTCGATTTGGGTTCGAGCTTATCAGGTTGAAGCTTTTTCACATAAGCATCACAGCCCCAAACTTTAAGAAACGACAACTTTGGTTTCTTGCCAAACCATAGTTCATAAGGCGTCGTCTCAACGGATTTTGATGGTGCCCTATTTAACGTGAATGCGGCCGTCTCTAGAGCATAACCCCAAAACGATAGCGGTAAATTAGTAAGAGACATCATAGATCGCACCATATCTAGTAAAGTACGATTACGACGTTCGGACACACCATTACGTTGTGGTGTTCCGGGTGGCGTGAGTTGCGAAACTATTCCGCATTGTTTCAAATGTACACCAAACTCGTAACTCAAATATTCTCCTCCACGATCAGATCGTAGAAACTTTATTTTCTTGTTACAATGATTTTCAACTTCACTCTGAAATTCTTTGAACTTTTCAAATGTTTCAGACTTATGTTTCATTAAGTAGATATACCCATATCTGCTTAAGTCATCTGTGAAGGTGAGAAAATAATGATATCCGCCATGAGCCTCAATATTCATCGGACCACATACATCTCTATGTATGATTTCCAACAATCTATTGCTCTCTCCATAGGACCGGAGAACGGTATTTTAGTCATCTTGCCCATGAGGCACGGTTCGCATGTACCAAGTGATTCATAATCAAGTGGTTCCAAAAGTCCATTAGTATGGAGTTTCTTCATGCGCTTTATACCGATATGACCTAAACGGCAGTGCCACAAATAAGTTGCACTATCATTATCAACTCTACATCTTTTGGCTTCAACATTATGAATATGTGTGTTACTACTATCAAGATTCATCAAAAATAGACCACTCTTCAAAGGTGCATGACCATAAAAGATATTACTCATATAAATAGAACAACCATTATTCTCTGATTTAAATGAATAACCATCTCGCATTAAACAAGATCCTGATATAATGTTCATGCTCAACACTGGCACCAAATAACAATTATTTAGGTCTAATACTAATCCCGAAGGTAGATGTAGAGGTAGCGTGCCGACCGCGATCACATCGACTTTGGAACCATTTCCTACGCGCATCGTCACCTCGTCCTTTGCCAGTGTTCGCTTAATCCGTAGTCCCTGTTTCGAGTTGCAAATATTAGCAACAGAACCAGTATCAAATACCCAGGTGCTACTGCGAGCTCTAGTAAGGTACACATCAATAACATGTATATCACATATACCTTTGTTCACCTTGCCATCCTTCTTATCCACCAAATACTTGGGGCAGTTCCGCTTCCAGTGACCATTCTGCTTGCAGTAGAAGCACTCAGTTTCAGGCTTAGGTCCAGACTTGGGTTTCTTCTCTTGAGGAGCAAGTTGCTTGTTGTTCTTCTTGAAGTTCCCCTTTTTCTTCCCTTTGCCCTTTTTCTTGAAACTAGTGGTCTTGTTGACCATCAACACTTGATGCTCCTTTTTGATTTCTACCTCCGTAGCTTTCAGCATTGCGAAGAGCTCGGGAATAGTCTTATTCATCCCTTGCATATTATAGTTCATCACGAAGCTCTTGTAGCTTGGTGGCAGTGATTGGAGAATTCTGTCAATGACGCAATCATCTGGAAGATTAACTCCCATCTGAATCAAGTGATTATTATACCCAGACATTTTGAGTATATGCTCACTGACAGAACTGTTCTCCTCCATCTTGCAGCTATAGAACTTATTCGAGACTTCATATCTCTCAATCCGGGCATTTGCTTGAAATATTAACTTCAACTCCTGGAACATCTCATATGCTCCATGACGTTCAAAACGTCGTTGAAGTCCCGATTCTAAGCCGTAAAGCATGGCACACTGAACTATCGAGTAGTCATCAGCTTTGCTTTGCCAGACGTTCATAACATCTGGTGTTGCTCCAGCAGCAGGCCTGGCACCCAGTGGTGCTTCCAGGACGTAATTCTTCTGTGCAGCAATGAGGATAATCCTCAAGTTACGGACCCAGTCCGTGTAATTGCTACCATCATCTTTCAACTTTGCTTTCTCAAGGAATGCATTAAAATTCAACGGAACAACAACACGGGCCATCTATCTACAATCAAACATACATAAGCAAGATACTATCAGGTACTAAGTTCATGATAAATTTAAGTTCAATTAATCAAATTACTTAAAGAACTCCCACTTAGATAGACATCCCTCTAATCCTCTAAGTGATCACGTGATCCAAATCAACTAAACCATAATCGATCATCACGTGAAATGGAGTAGTTTTCAATGGTGAACATCGCTATGTTGATCATATCTACTATATGATTCACGCTCGATCTTTCGATCTCAGTGTTCCGAGGCCATATCTGCATATGCTAGGTTCGTCAAGTTTAACCTGAGTATTCTGCGTGTGCAAAACTGGCTTGCACCCATTGTAGATGGACGTAGAGCTTATCACACCCGATCATCACGTGGTGTCTGGGCACGACGAACTTTGGCAATGGTGCATACTCAGGGAGAACACTTTTATCTTGAAATTTAGTGAGAGATCATCTTATAATGCTACCGTCAATAAAGCAAGATAAGATGCATAAAAGATAAACATCACATGCAATCAATATAAGTGATATGATATGGCCATCATCATCTTGTGCTTGTGATCTCCATCCTCGAAGCACCGTCGTGATCACCATCGTCACCGGCGTGACACCTTGATCTCCATCGTAGCATCGTTGTCGTCTCGCCAATCTTATGCTTCCACGACTATCGCTACCGCTTAGTGATAAAGTAAAGCATTACAGCGCGATTGCATTGCATACAATAAAGCGACAACCATATGGCTCCTGCCAGTTGCCGATAACTCGGTTACAAAACATGATCATCTCATACAATAAAATTTAGCATCATGTCTTGACCATATCACATCACAACATGCCCTGCAAAAACAAGTTAGACGTCCTCTACTTTGTTGTTGCAAGTTTTACGTGGCTGCTACGGGCTTAAGCAAGAACCAATCTTACCTACGCATCAAAACCACAACGATAGTTTGTCAAGTTGGTGCTGTTTTAACCTTCGCAAGGACCGGGCGTAGCCACACTCGAGTTCAACTAAAGTTGGAGAAACTGTCACCCGCAAGCCACCTATGTGCAAAGCACGTCGGGAGAACCGGTCTCGCGTAAGCGTACGCGTAATGTCGGTCCGGGCTTCGTCCAACAATACCGCCGAACCAAAGTATGACATGCTGGTAAGCAGTATGACTTATATCGCCCACAACTCACTTGTGTTCTACTCGTGCATATAACATCAAACCATAAAACCTAGGCTCGATGCCACTGTTGGGGAACGTAGTAATTTCAAAATTTCCTACGCACACGCAAGATCATGGTGATGCATAGCAACGAGAGGGGAGAGTGTGATCTACGTACCCTTGTAGATCGACAACGGAAGCGTTTGGTTGATGTAGTCGTACGTCTTCACGGCCCGACCGATCAAGCACCGAAACTACGGCACCTCCGAGTTCTAGCACACGTTCAGCTCGATGACGATCCCCGGACTCCGATCCAGCAAAGTGTCGGGGAAGAGTTCCAGCACGACGGCGTGGTGACGATCTTGATGTACTACCTGTCGCAGGGCTTCGCCTAAGCACCGCTACAATATTATCGAGGATTATGGTGGAAGGGGGCACCGCACACGGCTAAGAATATGATCACGTGGATCAACTTGTGTGTCTAGGGGTGCCCCCTCCTCGTATATAAAGGCAAGGGGAGGAGGCCGGCCGGCCCTATGGCGCGCAGGAGGAGTCCTACTCCCTCCGGGAGTAGGACTCCCCCCAATCCTAGTTGGAATAGGATTCGCGAGGTGGGAAAAGAGAGAGAGAGAAGGAGAGGGGGCGCCGGCCCCCTCTCTCCTTGTCCTATTGGACTAGGGGAGGGGGGGGCGCACGCCACCTGGCTGCCTCCTCCTCTTCTTCCACTAAGGCCCATTAAGGCCCATTACTCCCGGGGGGTTCCGGTAACCTCCCGGTACTCCGGTAAAATCCCGATTTCACCCGGAACACTTCCGATATCCAAATATAGGCTTCCAATATATCAATCTTTATGTCTTCGACCATTTCGAGACTCCTCGTCATGTCCGTGATCACATCCGGGACTCCGAACAACACTTCGGTACATCAAAATGCATAAACTCATAATATAACTGTCATCGTAACCTTAAGCGTGCGGACCCTACGGGTTCGAGAACAATGTAGACATGACCGAGACACGTCTCTGGTCAATAACCAATAGCGGAACCTGGATGCTCATATTGGTTCCTACATATTCTACGAAGATCTTTTCAGGTCAGACCGCATAACAACATACGTTGTTCCCTTTGTCATCGGTATGTTACTTGCCCGAGATTCGATCGTCGGTATCCAATACCTAGTTCAATCTCGTTACCGGCAAGTCTCTTTACTCATTCTGTAATACATCATCCCGCAACTAACTCATTAGTTGCAATGCTTGCAAGGCTTAAGTGATGTGCATTACCGAGAGGGCCCAGAGATACCTCTCCGACAATCGGAGTGACAAATCCTAATCTCGAAATACGCCAACCCAACATGTACCTTTGGAGACACCTGTAGAGCATCCTTTATAATCACCCAGTTACGTTGTGACGTTTGGTAGCACACAAAGTGTTCCTCCGGCAAACGGGAGTTGCATAATCTCATAGTCATAGGAACATGTATAAGTCATGAAGAAAGCAATAGCAACATACTAAACGATCGGGTGCTAAGCTAATGGAATGGGTCATGTCAATCAGATCATTCAACTGATGATGTGATCCCGTTAATCAAATGACAACTCTTTGTCCATGGTTAGGAAACATAACCATCTTTGATTAATGAGCTAGTCAAGTAGAGGCATACTAGTGACACTCTGTTTGTCTATGTATTCACACATGTATTGTGTTTCCGGTTAATACAATTCTAGCATGAATAATAAACTTTTATCATGATATAAGGAAATAAATAATAACTTTATTATTGCCTCTAGGGCATATTTCCTTCAGCGTGCCCATAAGGAATTGTGCTCACATATGAATGGAGTGGCACACCGTTCATCCTCGAGACGGATAGCACCGAGGTTGCCGCAATGTTGTGAGTGACAAACATCAAAAGATCACCGGTATATTCATTGGTGATGGAAGCCACGAGATTATTACCAGGGGGTAGAGAGTGTTGGAATTTTTCTAGTAGGCCTTTGGCCCAAAGCCCAACTAAAATTCCAAAAATTCTCTTGGCCCATTCATGCACACATGTGAGTGGAGTGAGTGAGACTAGAGTTTAGTCCCACCAAAGAAGTTGAGAGAGACTTGCACCTCTTTATAAGGTGAGCTCTTCTACAACTTGTATGAGCATGAGAAGAGCAGACCTACACGCGCGCTCCTCCTCCTCGCCTCGTCACGATGCGCCACGGGTTGCGGGATTGAGCCGAGGACAGAGCTATGCACGTTGTCTATATTTTTGCTGCTTGGGGAAAATTAATGAGTCATTAATTAAATTAACGAACGCGTTAATTACTGAACCGTTTCCGATTCTATTGGATCGTGACGACTCGGACATGCGGTTTACTCCCATGACCTACCCGGCCCGCACTATATAGATAGGCAGATGTCTACCCTATCCGTCGCCGCTTCCTATGGTTTTGCACCACCATTCCAGATCATTGTGCCGCCAAGCAAGTTTGCCCCGCCTCTCGCGATCCTGTACGGGAGAGGGGCGATCAGGTTTTTGGGGAGCGCACTCGCGCGACTGCTGGCAGCAACGACTTCGCCAACGGCGACTTCTTCCCCGACCTTGGCAACCTCATCCTCGACGACATGGGCGATAATGTCAACGCCGGCGGTGCTGCTCCCGCTGCACCATATGTGATTCTATCCTTCCTGTTCGAGATCATGGTAGAATCCATGTTTCTAGTATGTTCCCTAGATGTGATCTGTTCATCTACTATGCTAGTTCGCATGATTAGTTTAATCTCTGCTATTGCAGTCATGATTTATCTTCTATTTATTCAGATTAAATCTCGTAGTAATTTGCTCATATTTCCAACAATCCAAAAACCTGATTATAAGCAATATACTCCAAGTGGTTTTGCTGCGGATTTGAAGCTGCCTACCTTTAAGGGGGTGCAATATAAGAGGTGGCGCACAAAAGCAGTCTACTGGTTTCAGACCACGTGCTGCTATGACGCCACTAAGGGCAAGCCTAAGGGCGATCTTAATCCAGCACAGCTGGAAGCTTTTGAGAAGATCGATACTCTCTTTAAAGGCGCTCTTCTGAGTGTTCTTGATGACTCCATTGTGGATTCATATATGTCGTTTGACAACGGCAAGGACATGTGGGCTGCGCTCGAGGCCAAGTTTGGTGCCTCGGACGCCGGCAGCGATTTGTACGCCATGGAGCAATTCTATGACTACAAGATGACTAATGAGAGCTCTGTTGTACAACATGCTCATGAGATACAGTCGCTCGCAAAAGAACTTGAGTACTTCAAGTGTGTGTTGTCGGACAAATTTGTTGCCGGAGGCATCATTGCCAAGCTTCCACCTTTGTGGAACAATTTTGCTACTTCCCTGAAACACAAGAGACATGAGTTTTCCGTTGCGGATATCATTGGTAATCTTGATGTTGAAGAGAAGGCGAGAGCAAAAGACACACGCGCTCGAGTTGCTGGGGGAGCTTCTAGTGCCCACATGGTACAAAAGAAGAACTTCCAGCCCAACAAGTTCAAAAATAACAAGAAAAAAACTCAGAGCAAAGGCAAGTTTGATGCAAAGAACAAGCCGTCACATTCTACCAACTTCAAGAAGAATTCTTATAAGAAGGGGAAGGGACTTTGCCATGTCTGTGGTGATCCTAATCACTGGGCTCCGAAATGTCCTAACCACTTTGAGGAGCGTGAACATGAGAAGAGCGGCAAGTCCACTAATGTTGTCATCGTGATACTGATATGAAGGAATTAGGGTACGGTATTTTCCTACCATCCTCTCAGTATTTCAATCCCCTGATTGGTTAATTGACACTGGTGCCAATGTACATGTTTGTGCTGACGCCTCCATGTTTTCTTATTATCAAGCCATAGGGACTTCTCCCATGCTGATGGGGAACAGGTCACATGCCATCGTTCGAGGTGTCATTATGGTTGATCTGAAGTTTACTTCGGGGAAGACCGTTACATTCATCATGTGCATTCCATCAATAGAAATCTCGTTAGCGGTTCCCGTTTATGTCGAAATGGTTTTAAGGTGGTTTTCGAGTCCAATAAAGTTGTAATTTCTAAGTATGGACAATTTGTTGGAAAAGGCTATGAGAGTGGAGGCTTGTTCCGCCTGTGTTTTTCAGATATTTGCACTAAAGTTATTAATAATGTTTGCCACAATAATGAGTCTGATATTTGGCATTCACTACTTTGTCACATTAACTTTGGTTGCATGACGCGGCTAGCCAATATGAATTTAATTTCGAAAATATATACGATCAAAGGCTCCAAGTGCCAAGTATGTGCGCAAGCTAAGCAACCTCGCAAGTCCCATAAGACTGCAGAGGCAAGAGACTTGGCACCACTAGAGCTTATACATTCTGATCTTTGTGAGATGAATGGCGTGTTGACAAAAGGTGGAAAGAGATACTTCATGACGTTGATTGATGACTCCACTAGATATTGTTATGTGTATCTTCTGAAATCAAAAGATGAGGCTTTAACTTTCTTCAAAAACTATAAAGCTGAGGCAGAGAACCAACTTGATCGAAAAATTAAACGGCTTAGGTCCGATCGTGGTGGAGAGTATTTTTCCAATGAATTTGATTTGTTTTGTGCGAAACATGGTATAATCCATGAGAGGATGCCTCCCCACTCACCTCAGTCAAATGGGGTAGCCGAAAGGAAGAATCGAACTCTAACTGATATGGTTAACACCATGTTAGACACATCGGGTCTCTCCAAGATATGGTGGGGGGGAGGCGCTAATGACTGCGTGTCATGTCCTAAACTGAGTTCCCACAAAGCATAAGACCATGGCTCCATTTGAGGAATGGGAAAGGAAAAGATTGAAACTCTCTTACCTATGTACTTCGGGTTGTTTGGAGAAAGTCAATATACCAATTCCCAAGAAGCGCAAGCTTGGACCAAAAACCGTGGATTGTGTTCTTCTGGGCTATGCTTTTCATAGCATTGGCTATAGATTTTTGATAATAAAATATGAGGTATCCGACATGCATGTTGGTACAATTATGGAGTCAAATGATGCAACTTTCTTTGAGGACATATTTCCTATGAAGGATATGTCGAGTTCATCAAATCAGGAGATACCTACTCCATCTAGGGAGGAATTCGCTGTAATTCCTGAACCCACCATTGCGATGGAACACATTGAGAATCCTGTTAAGGGTGACAATGGAACTCCTGTGAGGAGTGAGAGATAGAGGACTGCAAAGTCTTTTGGTGATGATTTCATTGTGTACCTTGTGGATGACACACCCAGGACTATTTTAGAAGCCTATGCATCTCCTGATGCTGACTACTGGAAGGAAGCTGTTCGTAGCGAGATGGATTCCATCTTAGCTAACGAAACCTAGGAGATCATGATAACCCACAAGTATAGGGGATCAATTGTAGCCTCTTTCGATATGTAAGAGTGTCAAACCCAACAAGGAGCTAAAGGTAGAACAAATATTCCCTCAAGTTTTATCGACAACCGATACAACTCTACACACGCTTGACGTTCGCTTTACCTAGAACAAGTATGCAACTAGAAGTACTTTGTAGGTGTAACATGATAGGTTTGCAAGAATATAAAGAGCATGTAAATAAAATATAGGGGCTGTTTAGGTAAAGAACCAATAAATTTAGTATAGCGAGTGTGGAAAAGTGGTGGTAGGAGTTGTGAAATTGTCCCTAAGCAATTGACTACTTTACTAGACCGATAGCAAGTTTTATGTGGGAGAGGCCACTGCTAGCATGTCATCCCTGACTTGGAATTCTATGCACTTATGATTGGAACTATTAGCAAGCATCTGCAACTACTAACATTCATTAAGGTAAAACCCAACCACAGCATTAAGATATATTGGCCCCCCTTCAATCCCGTATGCATCAATTTCTATGCTAGGTTGAAGCTTCTGTCACTCTTGCCCTCCAATACATAGTCCTATCAACACACAACTAACCCTATAGTGTGATCCACGTGCGCACTCATATGATGGGCACCCAAGGATAGCAACATAACCACAAGCAAATTAAACCAATCATAGCAATTCACCAATTACCGACAGGACAACGAAAATCTACTCAAACATCATAGGATGACAACACATCATTGGATAATAATATGAAGCATAAAGCACCATGTTCAAGTAGAGGGTACATCAGGTTGCGGGAGAGTGGACCGCTGTAGATAGATGGGGGAAGGTGATGAAGATGTTGGTGAAGATGACAGAGGTGTTGGTGTAGATCACCGTCACACGATGATGGCCCCGGCGGCGTTCCGGCTCCACCGGGAGAGAGGGGGAGAGAGCCCCCCTTCTTCTTCTTCTTCTTCCTTGACCTTCTCCCTGGATGGGAGAAGGGTTTACCCCCTGGTCCATGGCTTCCATGGAGGCGGAGAGGCGAGAGCCCATCCGAGATTGGATCTGTCTCTCTGTGTTTCTGCGTTTCAGATTCTGGCCTAGCACCGTTTCTTATATTCCCGGAGATCCGTAACTGGGCTGAAATTTTAACACGATTTGTATCCGAATATTGGCTTTCTTGCGGCGAAAGAAGGGCCCCAACTGCCTTACGGGGTGGCCACGAGGGTCAGGGGCGCAATCCCTGCCTCGTGGCCCCTCGGGCATCATCTCGCGTTGATTCTTCTTCCCAAAAATCACATATATTCCGAACAAAATCTCCTTAAGTTTTTATCTCGTTTGGACTCCGTTTGATATGGATTTTCCATGGAACAAAAAACATGCAACAAACAGGAACTGGCACTGGGCACTTGATCAATATGTTAGTCCCAAAAATAGTATAAAAAGTTGCCAAAAGTATATGAAAGTTGTATAATATTGGCATGGAACAATAAAAAACTATAGATACGATGGAGACGTATCAGCATCCCCAAGATTAATTCCTGCTCGGCCTCGAGTAGGTAAATGATAAAAAGATAATTTTTGATGTGGAATGCTACCTAGCATAATCTTGATCATGTAATCTAATCATGGCATGAATATTAAGACACGAGTGATTCAAAGCAATAGTCTATCATTTGACATTAAGACAATAATACTTCAAGCATACTAATAAAGCAATCATGTCTTTTCAAAATAACATGGCCAAAGAAAGTTATCCCTACAAAATCATATGGTCTGGCTATGCTCCATCTTGACCACACAAAATATTCAAATCATGCACAGCCCCGATGACAAGCTAAGCAATTGTTTCATACTTTTGATGTTCTCAAACCTTTTCAACTTTCACGCAATACATGAGCGTGAGCCATGGACATAGCACTATAGGTGGAATAGAATATTATGGTGGAGGTGTTGTGGAGAAGAAAAAAAGGAGAAAGTCTCACATCGATGCGGCTAATCAACGGGCTATGGAGATGCCCATCAATTGATGTCAATGTGAGGAGTAGGGATTACCATGCAACGGATGCACTAGAGCTATAAGTGTATGAAAGCTCAAACTGAAACTAAGTGGGTGTGCATCCAACTTACTTGCTCATGAAGACCTAGGGCATTGAGGAAGCCCATCGTTGGAATATAAAAGCCAAGTTCTATAATGAAAATTCCCACTAGTATATGAACGTGATAACTCAAGAGACTCTCTATATGAATAACATGGTGCTACTCTGAAGCACAAGTGCGGTAAAAGGATAGTAACATTGTCCCTTCTCTCTTTTCTCTCACTTTTTTTTTCTCTTTTTAGGCTTCTTTGGCCTCTCTCTTTTTTGGGGGGCTTCTTTGGCCAATTTTATTTTGATAACCTCACCTGGGACAATGTTCTAATAATGATGATCATCACACTTTTATTTACTTACACCTCAATATTACAACTCGATACCAGAACAAAGATATGACTCTATATGAATGCCTCCGGTGGTGTACCGGGATGTGCAATGATCTAATGTAGCAATGAAATCAAAAAATGGACAAGCCATGAAAACATCATGCTAGCTATCTTACGATCATCCAAAGCAATATGACAATGAATTCTCAAGTCATGTATATGATGATGATGGAAGTTGCATGGCAATATATCTCGGAATGGCTATGGAAATGCCATGATAGGTAGGTATGGTGGCTGTTTTGAGGAAGATATAAGGAGCCTTATGTGTGATAGAGCGTATCGTATCACGGGGTTTGGATGCACCAGCGAAGTTTGCACCAGCTCTCGAGGTGAGAAAGGGCAATGCACGGTACCGAAGAGGCTAGCAATGATGGAAGGGTGAGAGTGCGTACAATCCATGGACTCAACATTAGTCATAAAGAACTCACATACTTATTGCAAAAATCTAATAGTCATTGAAACAAAGCACTACGTGCATGCTCCTATGGGGTAGATTGGTAGGAAAAGCCCATCGCTCGTCCCCGACCACCACTCATAAGGAAGACAATCAATAAATACCTCATGCTCCAACTTCGTTACATAACGGTTCACCATACGTGCTTGCTACTGGAATCACAAACTTCAACACAAGTATTTCTACAATCCACAACTACACACTAGCGTGACTCTAATATTACCATCTTTATATCGCAAAACTACTGCAAGGAATCAAACATATCATATTCAGTGATCTACAAGTTTTATGTAGAATTTTATGACTAACCATGTGAATGACCAATTCCTGTCCTCTCTCTAAATAGATATAAGTGAAGTAAGAGAGTTTAATTCTTTCTACAAAAGATATGCCCACGCTCTGACAAATATAAGTGAAGCAAAAGAGCATTCTACAAATGGCGGTTTTCTATGTGAAGAGAAACAGGCAATCCAAACTTCAAATGATATAAGTGAAGCACATGAAGAATTCTATAAAGCCATACTCAAAAGATATAAGTGAAGTGCAAAGAGCATTCTATAAATCAACCATGGACTATCTCATAACAGCATGGTGCATCAAAGAAAAGTGAAAACTAAATGCAAAAGACGCTCCAAGGTTTGCACATATCACATGAACGAAACAAAACCGAAAACATACCGATACTTGTTGAAGCAAGATGGGATGCCTTCCGGGGCATCCCCAAACTTAGACGCTTGAGTCTCTTTGAATATTTACTTGGGGTTCCTTGGGCATCCCCAAGCTTGAGCTCTTGCCTCTCCTCCTTCTCCTCATATCGAGACCTCCTCGATCTTTGATCACTTCATCCACACAAAACTCAACAGAAACCTCGATAAGATCCGTTAGTATAATAAGCAAATCACTAATCTAAGTAATGTTGCAAACCAATTCATATTTTGTTTTTCCATTGTAGCTACTTTAATATAACTATTCCATGGCTTAATCCACTGATAGAAATCGATAGTTTCATCAAAACAAGCAAACTATGCATCAAAAACAGAATCTTTCTTAAATAGGACAGTCTGTAGTAATATGAACATTCACCATACTTTTGGTACTCCAAAAATTCTGAAAAATTAGGAAATATAAAAAAAATTGTATATAAAGACAGTGCAAAAAGTTTCAGAACCGTTTGATGTTCCAGTAAAAAAGGTAAAATCGCGCACTACAGCCGAAGTTTCTGTTTTGCACCGCACGAACCAACAAGCAATGTAAACATCCTAAAGGAAAATCTTGGCACATTATTTTTATAATAGAATGGATTTGTACTTTATAAAAGCACACAACAGAAATAAATGACTCACTAAAACTTCTGGGTTGTCTGCCTGGCAACGCTTTCTCTAAAGTCATTAAGCTAGGCATATAGTGCTCAAGTAATGGATCCACCCGGATCCCAAGGTATATCAAAGCCAATTTTAATTAACAATGATTTGTGATTTAGTAGTGAGCACAAAGTAACATATATCATGCAACAACAAAGCCTAACTCTCTTCCTATGCATCGGCATGTCATAAAAGAACAATTCATGCACACATAGTAAAGGCTAATGCATAGTATAGACAGTTTCTTGTAATTTTATCGTGTGGGAAACATGGAGAGGTGGAGATATAGTTCCTCTCTAATAATAATTTCAAGTAGGAGCATCATGCACATGCATATTATATCCATCAAAATCATCATGTGTAGTAGTAAAATGCAACCCATCAATATAATCCTTAATAAGGGCAAACTTCTCCGATATAGTGTAGTCGGGAGAATTCAAAAAGATAATAGGACTATCATGCATGGGTGCAATAGCAACAATTTCTTGTTTAACATAAGGAAATATAGCAAGTTCATCTCCATAAGCATAATTCATATTGGCATCTTGGCCACAAGCATAGTAAGCATCATCAAAAAGGGATATTTCAAAAGAATCAATGGGATCATAACAATCATCATAGCATTCATCCTTCGGTAAATTCAAAGGGAAATTAAACAATGTATGGGATAAAGAGTTACTCTCATTAGATGGTGGGAACGGGTGATCAATCCGCCCTTCCTCTTTTTTTTCTTCGCTCACCTCCTCATCTTTTTCATCCAATGAGCTCACAATGTCATTAATTTCTTCTTCCATAGACTCCTGCAAAATATTAGTCTCTTCTTGGACAACGGAGGAGTCCTCAATATATGGTTTAATATATGGATTAGAAGCATAATTATCATAGCAATATTTAAGTATGGCCAAACTTTTAGATTTGTAGAGAGTAGTATCACACTCTTCAATAAAAGAAGCAATTTCACAAGTACCCCTAAAAGCAACAAATTCTTCAATTTGTTGAACATCATAGTAATTATAAACACCCTTAGTATACGAAAATACGATTCCATTATCACTAAACTCACATTGGTAAGGAAGGTGTTTCTTAGGGTCTTTAGAACAACAAGTACAATCATATATTTCACATAAATTCCAAGCATAGCACTGTAGACGATGAATTTGATCCAGTAAAAGTTTCCCTTTTTCAGATATGCGGTGTCGCACATAACAAGCATGCTCATCTAAAGATTTGCCCTCAACTAAGCTATAGGGATCGAAGATGATCCAAGTAAAAAGCTTTAGTAGTGTGATAGATTTTGAGTGATTCTTCAACCATTGGTTCAGTAGGTACCACTATTTTTTTGGTATTTTGTGTTTCATACCCATAACTAAAGATAGAAAACAAGAGCACACAATAAAAACTACTTAGTGATAAAGCAAACAAGCACACACGAGAATATACACCCCATGCTATAACTCCCCGACAACGGCACCAGAAAAAGGTCTTGCTAAACCACAAGTATAGGGGATCAATTGTAGCCTCTTTCGATAAGTAAGAGTGTCGAACCCAACGAGGAGCTAAAGGTAGAACAAATATTCCCTCAAGTTTTATCGACCACCGATACAACTCTACGCACACTTGACGTTCGCTTTAACTAGAACAAGTATGAAACTAGAAGTACTTTGTAGGTGTAACGTGATAGGTTTGCAAGAATATAAAGAGCACGTAAATAAAATCTAGGGGCTGTTTAGGTAAAGAAGAAATGAAGTTAGTATAGCGAGTGTGAAAAAGTGGTGGTAGGAGTTTTGAAATTGTCCCTACGCAATTGACTAATTTACTAGACCGATATCAAGTTTTATGTGGGAGAGGCCACTGCTAGCATGTCATCCCTGACTTGAAATTCTATGCACTTATGATTGGAACTATTAGCAAGCATCCACAACTACTAACGTTCATTAAGGTAAAACCCAACCATAGCATTAAGATATATTGGTCCCCCTTCAATCCCGTATACATCAATTTCTATGCTAGGTTGAAGCTTCTGTCACTCTTGCCCTCCAATATATAGTCCTATCAACATACAACTAACCCTATGGTGTGATCCACGCGCGCACTCATATGATGGGCACCAAAGGACAACAACATAATCACAAGAAAATTAAACCAATCATAGCAATTCATCAATTACCGATAGGACAACAAAAATCTACTCGGACATCATAGGATGGAAACACATCATTGGATAATAATATGAAGCATAAAGCACCATGTTCAAGTAGAACGTACAACGGGTTGCAGGAGAGTGGACCGATGTAGATAGATGGGGGAAGGTGATGAAGATGTTGGTGAAGATGACGGAGGTGTTGGTGTAGGTCGCCGTCACACGATGCTAGCCCCGGCGGTGTTTCGGCGCCACCGGGGGAGAGCAGGAGAGAGCCCCCCTTCTTCTTCTTCGTTGACATTCTCCATAGATGGGAGAAGGGTTTACCCCCTGGTCCATGGCTTCCATGGCGGTGGAGGGGCGAGAGACCCTCCGAGATTGGATCTGTCTCTCCATCTCTCTCTGTTTCTGCGTTTCAGATTCTGGCCTTTCACCATTTCTTATATTCCCGTAGATCCGTACCTCTGATTGAGCTGAAATTTTAACACGATTTGTATCCGGATATTGGCTTTCTTGCAGAGAAATAAGGGCACCAACCGCCTTACGGGGTGGCCACAAGGGTCAGGGGCGCACCCACCCCCCTGGGGCGCGCCCCCTGGCTCGTGGCCCCCTCGGGCATCATCTCGCGTTGATTCTTCTTCCAAAAATCACATATATTCCAAAAAATCTCCGTAAGTTTTTACCCTGTTTGGACTCCGTTTGATATGGATTTTCTGCGAAACAAAAAACATGCAACAAACAGGAACTTGCACTGGGAACTGGATCAATATGTTAGTCCCAAAAATAGTACAAAAAGTTGCCAAAAGTATATGAAAATTGTATTATATTGGCATGGAACAATAAAAAATTATAGATACGATGGAGACGTATTAGATCACTGACCATCCTTATGGGTGAAAACCTGTAGGATGTAAGTGAGTGTTCAAAAAGAAGCTTAGACATGATGGTACGATTGAAAAGTACAAGGCACGGCTTGTGGCTAAGTGTTATACCCAAAAAGAAGGTTAAGACTTCTTGGATACTTACTCACCCATGGCTAGACTGACCACACTTTGGGTTCTACTATCATTGGCTGCTTCACATGGTCTTCTCGTTCATCAAATGAATGTTAAGACGGCTTTCCTCAATGGAGAGTTGAAGGAGGAAATTTACATGGATCAGCCAGATGGTTTTGTAGTACCTGGTCAGGAAGGAAAGGTGTGCAAGTTATTAAAGTCTTTATATGGCCTTAAACAAGCTCCTAAGGAGTGGCATGAGAAGTTTGAATGAACATTAACTGCTGTCGGCTTTGTAGTAAACGATGGTGACAAGTGTGTGTACTATCGCTATGGTGGGGGTTAAGGAGTTATTCTTTGTCTATATGTCGACGACATACTGATCTTTGGAAACAAACTTGATTTAATCAAGGAGGTTAAGGATTTCTTATCTCGTTGCTTTGAGATGAAGGATCTAGGAGTAGCTGATGTTATCTTAAACATCAAGTTGTTGAGAGACGAGAATGGTGGGATCACACTGCTTCAGTCTCACTATGTGGAAAAGATCTTGAGTCATTTTGGGTATAGCGACTGCGCGCCTTCTCCAACTTCATATGATGCTAGTGTGTTACTTCGAAAGAATCGCCGGATTGCTAGAGATCAACTGAGGTATTCTAAGATTATTGGCTCGCTTATGTATTTGGCGAGTGCCACGAGGCCTGACATCTCTTTTGCTGTGAGCAAGCTGAGTCGGTTTGTGTCAAAACCGGGAGATGATCATTGGCATGCACTTGAGAGAGTTATGCGCTACTTGAAAGGCACTGCGAGCTATGGGATTCACTACACCGGGTATCCAAGGGTACTGGAGGGTTATAGTGACTCAAACTGGATATCTGATGCTGATGAGATTAAGGCCACAAGTGGTTATGTTTTTACACTTGGTGGTGGCGCTGTTTCCTGAAAGTCTTGCAAGCAGACCATCTTAACGAGGTCAACTATGGAAGCAGAACTCACAGCATTAGACACTGCCACTTTTGAAGCAGAGTGGCTTCGTGAGCTCTTGATGGACTTACCTATGGTTGAAAAACCAATACCCCCTATCCTGATGAACTGTGATAATCAAACTGTGATCGTCAAGATAAACATTTATAAGAACAATATGAAGTCCTCAAGGCATGTGAAGAGGAGACTAAAATCTATCAGAAAACTGAGGAACTCTGGAGTTATTATGTTGAATTGTATCCAAACGTCGAAAAACTTGGCAGATCCCTTTACAAAAGGTCTATCACGTAATGTGACAGATAATGCATCGATGGAGATGGGTCTGAGACCCACCTCATGAGTTGTCCATAGTGGTAACCCACTCTATATGATCGGAGATCCCGTGAAGTAGAAGTGGAAGACAAGCTGTTGGTCAGTTGAGAGGAGAGTATCCCTATTTTTATTATCCCACTCCGTGAAGATGCAATACTCTCCTGATCTGCATGGCAGGTTAATATTTATCTTAATGTGTTCCAAGTGGCTTATTTAAATAAGCAGAGATGTTGTCCTGCAGAGCATCTCCTAAGGAACACACCTATATGAATTTGACTGTTAACGTCGCAGTCTGTGAGAATTGGGTGTTCTCTAATAAATTCATGAAAGGCCTTGGAGTATGACGCATACGCTCCACCGGCGCGGAAGCCTTGCGACAGCCTAGTATCGGTCAAGAATTTGTGTGAAACTAGTTTCGCAGAAAACTTGTAGTTCAAGGCATAGTCCACTATTCAAGTTGTGATCTAGTGTAGCATAAAAATCTAAGTGGAAGTTCAACTTCACAATCTCCACTAAGCACCGGTATAAAAACAATGTTTTGAAACTAAATGATGAGATGTGCCAATGAGACTTTATGGGGAATTGTTGAAATTTTGCTAGTAGGTCTTTGGCCCAAAGTCCAACTAAAATTCTGAAAATTATCTTGGCTCATTCATGCATACATGTGAGTGGAGTGAGTGAGACTAGAGTTTAGTCCCACCCTGGAAGTTGAGAGAGACTTGCATCTCTTTATAAGGTGGGCTCTTCTACCACTTGTATGAGCATGAGAAGAGGAGACCTACACGCGCGCTCCTCCTCCTTGCCTCGTCACGACGCGCCGCGGGTTGCGGGATTGAGCCGAGCCGAGGACAGAGCTATGCACGTTGTCTATATTTTTGCTGCTCGGAAAAAATTAATGAGTCATTAATTAATAATTAACGGACGCGTTAATTACTGAACCGTTTCTAATTAATAATCGACGACATGGGCGACAATGTCAACGCCGGCGGTGCTGCTCCCGCTGCACTGTATGTGATTCTATTCTTCCTATTCGAGATCGTGGTAGAATTCATGTTTCTAATAGTCTTGTATTAACAAAGAGGCAATAATGCAAATTCTAATAGATGAGTGCTGCAATGTCAAGTGTAGAACAACATATTCAGAAGCACGATGTATATGAGGGAATCTTTTTAGACCATTGTCTATATGAATATATAGACATCCAAATATACACATGCTATTGGAGATGCTCTAAGCAGATTTGTTATCTTCAAGTAAAGCTAAATGTGAGCCACACCAACTTCCTTTAGTTCTTGAGAATTTGTTGTCGTCCTTTGGATTAACAGTCTGCCACAGTGCTCATGGCTCTTGCATTCACTCAAGAATCAGGGCAAGTGTGGTGAGTGTCGTGCTTCTGAATATGTTGTTCTACACTTGACATTGCAGCACTCATCTATTAGAATTTGCATTATTGCCTCTTTGTTAATACAAGACTATTAGTATATATCAAACCCCTAAACTTGCTTTGGTTTTTGAATGTGATTTTTAACCAGCAACATGGACCTGTCACTCATCTGTAATGCATGTCTTCTTGCTAAAATAAGTTTAGTAATACTGATATGCACATGCCATACCCACAGCGCCAAAAAAGCAACAACAAGTATGGTAGCCTAATTAGTAGCGCACCTTACAGCCTTAGTTGCATCCTGATGCTTTACATCCTCTAGATGTTTTTCTGATTTTTTTTGCATCCTCTAGATGAACTCTTTTTACTGAACCTTCTACCATTGTTGGTAGCTGATGTTTAGAAGTCCAAGCAGGTGAACGTTTTACAGATTCATATATACCCCCTGTAACGAAGAAGTGGGTGTTTCCATGGATGGATCGGGTTTAATCTATGCATAGATATCACGCTTGAGGTCAGTTGTGTTTTCTCAGGTTTACGTAGGAATGACAACTGTTTTCAGAAGCAAAAAACTTGAATTGGGAATGGAACCCTTGATGGATTGATGTTTGCTGAAGAAAGTCCTTGCAACAAAGAAGAACATGAAGCAGGTTTTCTATTTTTTACAAGTATTTCCTTTTGTTCCTAATTGTTGTCTCTTTCATATGGAAGCTCTCAAACAAAATGAGGTGGCCTAAAATTAAGGATTAATTCTTTTGATAACTGATTTGAGAAAACAGATACATGGAATATAAGTACAAGGTAGACTCTAGCATTGCTATCCTGTACATACAGTCCAACCAACTGCTCCGAGAGGAACCAAGGCGACGTGCAAGTTGGCGCCTGTGAAGCTTTGTCGGAGCCATTCCTGCTCTTCCAAAGCCACAAGGAGAGCCTAAAAGTCAGGGTACCACTCACTTCTCCAAGAATTTGTATAATCATTAGAAGTTTAGAACCAGTCAAGCCAAAGATATGAAATGGAATGCATTTGCAGGCAGAAGCGTGTCCGGCTGTTGCACGAGAAGAAGTGTGCACGACTGAGGAGCCAGGGCGCCAATGGTGCGGAGTCGTTCGCCATCAAGAGGACCAAAGCTGCCATCAGGGACCACCGGATCAAGCTGTGGAGAAGTGGAGCCCATCCTAAAATTCAGGAGGAAGTATAGTTCAGGATGGAAGTCTCGACGGTATTTCTCTTCTTGCAAATATTGATACCACTAAGATGATGCATGTCTCTAAGAGATTTTATTATAAATTTTAGTTGTGAGAGCTACTATGTAATTTCTTGCATTTTTTATCCAAAGCAATGTAACTATGATGTTTATGGTGTTTTTTCATATATATTTTTGCGGAAAGACTTCCTATCTATTCATTCTCAATCATGACATTATAAAAAACACCAGAGATAATAAAAATTACAATCAGATTCGTGGACACCTAGTGACAACTACAAGCACTAGAGCCAGCCCAAGGCGCGTTGCTGTCATCTCCACTCCCTTGCCGGAGCCAGACAAACCTTATTATAGTAGATAGTCGAGAAGTTGTCATGCTAAGGCCACATAGGACCAGCGTACCAAAGCAGTAACCATCACCAATGAAGAAAGTCGTTGATTGAAAGGATCAAATCTGTAAACACTCAAACGAAGATGAACGAATACTAGATCCAAACAGATCCACCGAAGACCAGCACCAACCGAATCCCATGAGATCCGACAGAGACACACCTCCACACGCCCTCCAACGAAACTAGATCCGACAGAGATAATGGAGATCGAGGACCAACTGCATGAACTTTATGAGAGGGAAGAGGTGTATTATAAGCAACGATCAAGGGTAGATTGGCTAACGGAGGGAGATCAAAATACAAAGTATTTTCAAAACCGAGCTTCGCACAGGAAAAGAAAGAACACAGTGAAAGCACTAAGGAGAGAGGATGGGACGAAGTGCATGGATGATGAGGGGATGAGGAAGATGGCCGCTCAGTTTTACGCTCACCTCTTTGCCTCTGAGGGCACGACGAATGGAGAGAGGGTGTTGCAGCATATCGAAGAAGCAGTGACCGACGAGATGAATGCAAAACTTGGAGCCCCGTTCACCGATGAAGAGATCGAGCAGGCCCTCTTTCAAATGGGGCCCACTAAAGCACTAGGACTGGACGGCCTCCCTGCTATGTTCTACCAACGCCACTGGGTGTTGGTGAAGGACGATGTGTGCGGTGCAGTCCGTGAGTTCCTCGCGGGGACGGCGGCACCGAATGGTTTCAACGATACGATCATTGTGATGATCCCAAAAGTGAAGGCACCGGAGTTGTTGGCGCAGTTCCGCCCAATAAGCCTGTGCAACGTGCTTTATAAGATTGCGGTGAAGGCACTGGCCAATCGTCTCAAGATGGTTCTTCCCTTCATGATATTGGACGAGCAGAGTGCTTTCGTGCCAGGCAGGCTTATCACTGACAACGTGTTGGTGGCGTATGGATGTGTGCACGCAATTAGGAAAAGGAAGAGGAGGAAACCTATGTGTGCTATAAAATTGGATATGATGAAGGCCTACGACCGGGTGGAGTGGGACTTCCTAGAGAAAATGTTGCTGAAATTTGGCTTCTCTGATCACTGGACAAAGATGGTGATGAGGTGTGTGAAAACAGCGACGTTCACGGTAAAGTTAAATGGGGGCCTTTCCAGAAGATTTCATCCAACCAGAGGGCTCAGGCAAGGAGACCCGCTCTCCCTGTATCTCTTCCTTTTTTGTGTTGAAGGTTTTTCTGCATTGCTGAAAGCTACCCAGAGGGAGAAGAACATCAAAGGGGTCTCCTTTGGGAGCGGGGGACCAACTGTCACTCATTTTCTCTTCGCAGATGACAATGTAGTGTTTGTGGAGGGTTCGAGAGAGAGCTTTGAGGCGTTGCGCCACATCCTGCTGGATTATGGGATGGCCTCGGGCCAAAAAGTCAACCTCCAAAAATCAGCGGTCTTCTTTGGCAAGGGTACTTTGGATGATGATAAAAATGAGCTCAAGCAGGTGTTGGAAATAACGGAGGAGGCGCTGAGCGAGAGGTACCTAGGCCTGCCCATGATGGTGGGGAGATCCAAGGACGGTACGTTCAAATATGTAAAGGAGAGTGCAAAAGGAAAAGTATCGGGATGGAAAGGGCAAGGCCTGTCTAAGATGGCGAGAGAGCTTCTGGTCAAGTCCGGCCTTCAGTCAACACCTACTTTTACTATGAGCTACTTTCAACTCACGAAGAAAATGTCCGGGAATCTGTCTTCTATTTTTTTGAACTTCTGGTGGGGTGAAACAGACGGTCATAAGAAGGTGCACTGGGTCGGATGGGACAGAATGTGTATGAGAAAGCATGGAAGGGGGCTGGGATTTCGAGATCCCGAAGCGTTCAATCAAGTTATGCTAGCCAAACAAGCATGGCGTCTACTCCAAGTGCCGGAGTCGCTACGTGGAAGGGTTCTAAGGGCTAGGTATTACCCCGATGGAACTATCTTAAATGCAACATGCCTGGATGGGGGATCTTTCACTTTCAGGAGTATACTACACAGACGTGGCCTGCTCATGGATGGGCTGATCTGGCGTATAGGGAATGGCTCACAAGTCAAGATCCACCATGGCAATTGGATACCAAGGAGCGGCAGCTTAAGGCCACTGGGCCAACTATACATGGCGGGCATTACGCCAGTCGGGGATCTGCTTGAGGGCGATGGCCATTCCTAGAACAACGACCTAGTGATGGAGATGTTTTCACCAGATGAAGCACATGAAATACTCCAAATTCCAGTGGGAGGACCGGAGGTACAAGATTACCAAGCCTAGAATTACACTAAAATGGCATCTTCAGTGTCCGATCAACGTATCATCTTCGTATAAGCCAAAACCGGGTGAGGCACGGACAGCCGGAGTCCTTGTCCTCGGTAGCGGACCATAAGGCCTGGATGAGCCTTTGGGACACAGTAGTGTCGGGAAAAGTAAAAATTCATATGTGGAGACTAATACGAAACAGCCTGGCCGTGGGTGCAGAGCTCTTGAGGAGGAAGATTAAGGCTGGTGTCTTCTGCATTGCGTGCGGCCGCGAGGAGACAAACCTACACAGATTCTGGGGCTGCTATCACTCGATGAAGTTTTAGAAGATAATGCATTTGGAGTTGGGAGTACCAGTGGCGATCCCACCGGAGTCAGTTTGTTCCCAGAGTGCGTTGTCAAGATGGTTGTTGTCGTGGTTTGCGGAGGCCTCGGATGATGAACGAGCTGTTATGGTTCAGGGCACATACGCGCTGTGGTTGGCGAGGAACAACGCACATGACGGGCAGAGGATAGAAGAAGCGGAGTCCATTGCGCAACGGGTTTTTAAACTGATGACCGAGTTGTTGGGGAACGTAGTAATTTCAAAAAACAATCCTACGCACACGCAAGATCATGCTGATGCATAGCAACGAGAGGGGAGAGTGTTGTCTACGTACCCTTGTAGACCGAAAGCGGAAGCGTTAGCACAACGCGGTTGATGTAGTCGTACGTCTTCACGGCCCGATCGATCAACACCGAAATTACGGCACCTCCAAGTTGTAGCACACG